>NW_019397016.1:0-49233 GCF_000591075.1 Eurytemora carolleeae | reverse complement strand
GGAGGGGGGGGGTAACGAGTATGCTGAGAACGAGTATGATGAGGGGAGGGGCATTACGAATTGAAATATCAAAGGGGAGGGAAAATGAAGTCTGTAAAATAAATATTTTTGTGAAAAAAAATAATTTACAGCTGTAAAGTATACATTAGTATTATAAAACATAAAACGATAAAAAGACAAACATTCCAAAAGTTACAAAAAAATTATGACTTTAAAAAACGAATAAAAAGAATTCTATTATTGGAGTGGTATGCCTTCTTTCAACCCGTATGGAATGTCAATACCGAAGATTCTAAAAGTCAAAGATGAATTTAAATTGTCTACTTCATTTAATAATTTTAAATGCTGCAGATTTACATGGTTTTCTAGATATTTCAGTACACTTGTTTGTCAACAAATAATCCAGTTTTTTTGTGTTTGAACAGAATTATTCCTCCTGGAGTATAGGATCTTTGTTCTATGGTGGTAGTATTTAACATTCTCAGACTTATGACTTAATGAGGCAATTCATGGTTTTACTACACTAGTCTTCGGGCCTTCAACAGTTTACAGGGTCAAAGGAGGAATATGGGTGAGGTTTTAAAGGGACCGTTCATGATTTCACAGTTCTCTCTTTCTTACACTTTCTTAAAATATTTGTGCAACCTAATCCAATGAAAATTTTTTTTATTGGAAATACTTTTAACTTTCTCAAAAACTAAATAATAATAAATCTTGATTTTTCAACAAATTTGAGGCCGGGGGTGAGGATTGTTGGATTGTTAATGCATACTTAACAGTTACTTCGTTAAATAGTTATAAGGGAAATCAAGAGTAAGAAAAGATTAAAAAAAACCATAACAATTTCGAATTGCAAAATTAGAGTTTTAAGGTTTAAAACATAAGTTTTTCAATTTTTGAAAGTTTTTTTTTTAAATTTTAGAACGATGGTTTAGAATGACCAAATTCTGGTTTAAAGAACCAAAAAAAATACGTTCACTAAATATTTGCACAAATTCTAAATGATTAATATTAGACAACAAATATTTTTAACAGACACATTGTATTAAAATAAAGTTAATAAAAGTTAGTAAAAACATTATTCTGCTCTTATAACTCTCAATATGTTTTTCTATATAATAAAGCTGTTTGCTCATATGTAGTATATATATGTATAAGGTAACTATGGCTGGCTAAACGGCTGGACCCAATTGACTGATTTTTTAAAAGGAAACCCAAGGGTACTCTGGGGGTAACATAGGCTAAAGAAATTCGAGATTTTTTTTGAAAACTTTTATTTTTATTTTTCAAATTACCTTTTAATTGACTATTTACAAGCTAACCAACTGCAAAGATTGACAAAGTGAATGTTTAAATGGAAAGGAAACGGGGAAATGGCAAAAATGAAATGATTTTTATAAAGAAATTTTAATACTTTAAAACTTCATTCTTAACATGTTTTAACTAACTAACCATTGAACACAGTAACCTTTTGACAAACCAACCATCTAACTAACCACCCTGCTAACTTTATAATCATAACATTTGGTTTGGAATTTCCCCTCCTTCATTTTTGCGTGCTTTAATAAAACTACCTTAATTCTACATTCCTAAGAAATGAGGCAACATCTCCCAGCCTTCCTCCTTCTATGGCCTTTTTATTTTTAAAGAAAATCTGTTTTGCAAAAACACTTTTTTGATGCAAATGTAAAGGGTGAAATTCTTACAACTTAACTGTTATTTTCCATGAAAATAATTATTTTTTTCAATAGTTTTTATTTATAAATTTTGTTTATTACACGTGTTGATACCTTTTTTAGTTACAATATAATTTATAATTTTTGCAATATCCAATTCCACATTTTTTTAGGAATATGGAATGTTTACAATTTGTTAAGAATTCATGTTAAAATAAAAAAAAAACAATTTAAAATAATATACAATAATGCCTGGTAATGAAAGACTAGTTCAGTTACAAAATTTCTTCATGATCATTTTTTCTTTTTTGTACAATTGAAAATCCATTATTCCTGTTTACTTCAGAAGATAGGAATCATTGAACCAGAGTGGCCAAGTTTGATTCGGTTTTCGGGGAAAAACTGTTCTTCCCCCAGGTAGAAATCTGAAGCATGGCTCATCACTGAGCCACGGCTTGACTCATAATCTGAGTCAAAATCGCTAAAGATTCCACGGAGCTTTCTTTTAATGGTGTTGTTGGTGATCATGTCCACTGTAGTTTTGTGTTGTATGCAACAGCTTTCCTCAGCATCTTCTATAACAATATCAACAGCAGCAACAGCAAGAGAGTGGTCGTCAACAGTAGAAATCAATGGATCAGCCGTTGAAGTCACCAGAATATCAACAACCTTAGATTTAAGATGGTTTAGTCTCAGTGGTGAAAGGATGCGGTCGATGAAATGAAGAGGGGTTAGAATACTGATAGTCCAGTTTAGTTTCACCAGGATCAGTTGTTCCCAAACCTTTACTTCTTCCCTGGTAAAGCAGTTGTCTGTGTATTCACATATCTGGGATACAGAGACATCTAGTGGTGTGATCTTAAAACTGATGAGAAGGCAGACGCCAGCAGCCAGCTGGAGCTGAGATCTGCTGATAGCAGTGGTGGCAAGAAATCTGAAAAATGTATGAAATACATTTAGATTGTCAAATCATATGTTCACATTCTTTACTCTACTGTTGAATTTTAATAACAAAATGCCTATTATATGTATAATTAAATTTCTGGTGTTAACCTTGTGCCAATTGGATGTACTTAAAAATATTAAAACTCCGGGTTTTACGAATGGGGTTAGGCAGTTATGTGAATATTAATATTTGTTATGAAATATTTTTTTATGAAGTTTTTCATATTCTCCATTTTTTTGAATTTCTTAAATCAAAATCTACAAAATGTTAAGACTCCAAAAAAGAAACTCGAGATCAATGATACTCTTTTAAATTTCGGGCTCTGTGTTCAAAATTGGTTTTCTGAATTTCTAGATTTTTCATGAAAAAAATCTTCCTTCTTACCTATCAAGAGTATAAACTGCACGTAGAAATACAGATTCATCATCTGTAACATCATGACAGACGTCATACATCCAGTCAACAGCTATCTGTCTATTCGTAGATGTTACAGCTGTTTGAGAGTTCTCCATTAGATGTTAACTCTGCGCTGTATCAACGGTAACTAGCGAGGTACGCGCGGGGATTAGAAAGCCGCGCTCTTTTGGGCGCTTCAGTTTTAAAAATCATGCGCGTCCTGGACTCAATAACAGTAAGTAGTAAGTAGGGGGGGGGGGCGTCGTCAGAAGATGAAGGGGATGGGGGGAGGGCAGAAAAAGTTTATGAAAACAAGCGGATTATAAAATTAAATAACCGCCGAAAACCTTCTTTTTATAAAGTTTTTAACGTTTTTTTGTAAAATCTTTGTCAGTAGAAATTAGGTATTTCTGAAAAGTAAATTATAAGATTTATTAACAAGTAAAAGTAAAAAAAAAACAATATTGTGTTGAGATTAGTTTCAGTAAATATAGTCTTATCATTAATATTTGTTTAGGACTTTTCATTCATTTTGAGAAAAAATAAAATTTCAGAGTAGCATGATATAACAGTATCAATGTTAAGTAAATATTGGTTTATATATTCATTTTTTCTTCAAGGACTGGATCCACTAACACCTGGATTTTATGCAATAAAAACTTGACAACATAAATAACTCACGAGGTTCTGTGATTTTATTTATGTATCAAGGCTCTATGGGGGGGGGGTCACCCTAATATTATAAATATTAAATGCTTAAAACATTTGGGTATTTACATTATTATACATATATATGGTAATAATTACAATGATGTGTCAAAAGAGTAAACATTTTGCTAAATAAAATTCATATATATTTTCATATTTTTTGTGAATGTCAACATAATAACAAAAGCAAAAAAGCTTCAAAATCTTCCTGCTTGAGGAATCATCTGCATAAAAAACTTACTATTCTTGCTATTTGTGAAATAGCTGCTTTCCTTTCAGTGCTCATGAACATCTGAAGCCCATTTAAGTTTCTCCCATGGTCAGATTTAAAGATAGAGTTTTCAAAACATCTATAAATTATCTAATAATCATGATAAACAGATTTGGTAATTCGCTGTATAAATACTCCTGTTGGGTTTTTAATATTATCTACAAAATCGACCCATAAATGTTAATATTGTGGCTTTTCAGGCTAAAAATAGGAACAATAATTTTTATCTTTGCCTCTCATTCAAAAACCCATAAACATATATGCTGATCAAAATGGTGAATTTGTTTATCACGGAATTAAGATAATTTACAAACTTTTTAAAAGTTCTAGCACTAAAGCTGATCGTAGGAGAAGCTGAACTGTGCTTTTTGAACATATTTCTATTTGCGCAGAAAGCTAAATAACCTACAAACCAAGCCAATTTTTGCTTATTTATTTCTTTTTCTTGGATGTACACATTAGATTTAGTTATTAATGAGAATTAATCAATATTTGATCAAGGAAAAATATAAAATTATCAGATTTTTGTACAATTTGATAAATCTAAAAGACCTAATATTTGAGTATTGTCAAATGAATGGATGCTCAGAATTTCAAAAAAATTTCGTTTTCGTAAAATTTTAAAAAATCCACGAGAATTATTTTTTAAATCCTCAAGAATTTGTACTATTGTTTTATCGAAGAGAAAATGCTGAAAGATTGAGCAACAATTATAAGTTAAAATAGAAGATGAGCGCAAAGCGCACTGATAACTTTATTCTTTTGTACCAATCAATCTTAAAAGCTATCGTTGCTATCGCTGTGCATGTGCTATTAGAAATTTGGAGCTATTTCTAAGAAAACTATAAATCTAACAAAGATTTTGTAGCTAATTCAAAGCTATCTATGTAGCTAGATGGTAAGGTTAGGGTAGCAGGCAAGTTCCATTTAATAATGTAAGACCTACTCAAAATGTTCTCACGGGTCTAAGGAATTTCCTGAAATTGCATAACTGCCTAACTAGCGCACTATTCCTCCCCATGGTTTTAGATACATTAGATAGATAGATATATATAAGTATTGATGCATATTTAGATTGGAACTCTTAGTTCTAGCTCCAGGTTATGGTTAACTCCTAGTCCTGTGCTAAAGTAGGGGACCTGGAGATCTAAGAACTCATATGAGTGTTTACGGAGATTGTCCATTGTTAAGGATAAGGGGGGGGGGGGGGTAAAATTGTGCTTAAGGAAATGTTAGATAACTAAAAAAATTGCAATTTCTAATAAACCGATCAAGATTTTAGACACTTTTTTATTCTGTAAATGTAAATAGTTCATGCATCAGCACATGGATATTAAACGCGTAAAATCAAACCCACAAATACTCTCTCCCTTCTTCTCAAATCTACACAACCCCCCCCCCCCCCATTCCTCAATTATTAATGAGGGTATGCATGATGCAGAAGCATGTTGAGCAGACCAGTCTACCACATTCCAGAAAAATAGGGATACCCCCATCATATTCATCTCAACATGGGGGGGGGGGGCTTGGTTTTAAATTGCTTATAGAACTTAGGTTGGTTAATAAATAATAATATAAATATTATGCTTTCAACTTTATTGGGAGTTTAAACCATCACTACTAAATTAAGATATTACTGTTGAATCAAATATCGTTGTATCAAATGGACTTCTAGGAGCAACCCTCATTTAGTTCCTTGTTGTTGCCCCTGAGGGGTGGTGGCGTGGGAACGTGCCCCTGGACATGAGGCACTAGCCTTATATTCAAGCAGTGGCCTGGATCCGACCAAAGGCATGCAATCTATACCCAGGTCTATACCTAGTAATTGCTTGTTGATGGAGAGATGAAATAAAGATGAATCAAAGTTGATGAATTAATGAATAGATGAATCAGAGTTGATGAATTAATGAATAGATGAATCAGAGTTGATGAGTTAATTAATAGATGAATCGGAGTTGATGAATTAATGAATAGATGAATCAGAGTTAATGAATTAATGAATCAGAGTTGATGAATTAATAAATAAATGAATCAGAGTTAATGAATTAATGAATGGACGAATCAGAGTTGATGAATTAATGAATAGAGGAAATCAGAGTTAATTATTTAATGAATAGATGAATCAGAGTTGATGAATTAATGAATAGATGAATCAGAGTTAATGAATAGATGAATCAGAGTTGAGGAATTAATGAATAGATGAATCAGATTTGATGAATTAATGAATCGATGAATCAGATTTGATGAATAGATGAATTAGCGTGGATGAACTAATGAATGAATGAATCAGAGTTAATGAATTAATGAATGGATGAATCATAGTTGATGAATTAATGAATAGATGAATTCGAGTTGATGAATTAATGAATAGATAATCATAGTTGATGAATAGATGAATCATTGTTGATGAATTAATGAATAGATAAATCATAGTTGATGAATTAATGAATCGATGAATCAGAGTTGATGAATAGATGAATCAGCGCGGATGAATCGGGTTGATGAATCAGAATTAATAAAAAGATGAATCAGAGTTGATGAAAAGATGAATTAGCGTGGATGAATCAGAATAAATGAAAAGATGAATCAGAGTTGATGAATAGATGAATAAGAGTCAATGAATTTAGAGTTAATGAATCAAAGTTGATGAATTAGAGTTGATAAATAGATGAATAAATTAATCATAGAGTATGCAGGGTTACCAACAAAGGAAGAAACTGCAAAGATGACCAAAATCTCATAAAATATAATAACAAGACAAAAATCTGAACTGTTATAAATGAAGATCAATATTTAAAGCATTTGAAATTATAATGATTTAAATTCATTCTGATATACGCGAAATAATGGATAATTAAAAGGTTATACAGGGTTACCCACAAAGGATGAGACTGTAAAGACGACCTAAATATGGAGATTCCAAGGTTGAATTAAGTCTTCTGCCTTGATTAAAATCTTTGTTTGACGTATTTAATAATTTGAAAAAGAACGAAACAGTTTTGAAGTTGCAGGAAGCATGCATGAGGAAAGAGATGGATGAATTCCATGCAGTTGTCTTGAAGTCTCATCCTTTGTAGAATGATTTTAGAGAATGATGGAATAAATGTTTGATAAAATAGAAATGAAAGAAAGATGGAAAAGCATGGCACGTGTTTCCCGACCATCCCCCCCCTTCCCCCCTCCCCTTACTATGGTTAACATTTATTGCCTACTTTGTCTGGTGACCCCCCCCCCCCCGACCTTTTATAGACCTAGTTTTACATTTATAATTGCAATTAAGTTTATTTGCCTGAACCTCCACCTGGCCCCTGGATGGGAGGGGGAGGGAGGGTGGTCGGGTCCCTGAGAGGCACGGGTCAAAATTAACAAGGTCACAGGAGAGAGACCGTTGAACAATAGACATGGTCATTTAACAATTCCAATTCTCGTTAAAATATATTTCTCAAATTTTGTTTCAATACATTTTAGATCAATTTCAGGTTGCCGTTCTGCTATTTTCTGGCGAACACTGTATGGTCCAGTGAATTCTGAAACGAGATTTCTGAAAATGAATTTGATTCAATAGATGTAATGTTTACAACTTTACATGTCTATCGGATAAGTCTACAAAAATCTAAACAGTATTCCAAGCCTCCCGAAAAATGTAGTAAAAATAATAACTAAATATAAATATAAACATAAATATAGAAAAATAGAGAATAACAGAAAAAACATTTGATTTAAAAAAGAATCAGTAAAAGAACAAAAAACGTTTGTTCAAACAAAATATGAACAAAAAATGGTATTTAAAAAAAGAATATCAAGCTTTACAATAAACATATGCTGTGTTTTGAACAGAAGTCCTCAACCAATCCATCACATGTTCAGAAAGACAATTCAGGAATAGTTAAGGAAACGGTTTAGTACGATTGGATAATGTAAACCGTATATTAAAAGTTCCTCTATGTCTTAGTCTTAGTCTAGACTCTAGTCTTAGTTGAGACTCTAGTCTTAGTTGAGACTCTAGTCTTAGTTGAGAATCTAGTCTTAGTTGAGACTCTAGTCTTAGTTGAGACTCTAGTCTTAGTTGAGACTCTAGTCTTAGTTGAGACTCTAGTCTTAGTTGATACTCTAGTCTTAGTTGAGACTCTAGTCTTAGTTGAGACTCTAGTCTTAGTCTAGACTCTAGTCTTAGTCTAGACTCTAGTCTTAGTCTAGACTCTAGTCTTAGTCTAGACTCTAGTCTTAGTCTAGACTCTAGTCTTAGTCTAGACTCTAGTCTTAGTCTAGACTCTAGTCTTAGTCTAGACTCTAGTCTTAGTCTAGACTCTAGTCTTAGTCTAGACTCTAGTCTTAGTCTAGACTCTAGTCTTAGTCTAGACTCTAGTCTTAGTCTAGACTCTAGTCTTAGTCTAGACTCTAGTCTTAGTCTAGACTCTAGTCTTAGTCTAGACTCTAGTCTTAGTCTAGACTCTAGTCTTAGTCTAGACTCTAGTCTTAGTCTAGACTCTAGTCTTAGTCTAGACTCTAGTCTTAGTCTAGACTCTAGTCTTAGTCTAGACTCTAGTCTTAGTCTAGACTCTAGTCTTAGTCTAGACTCTAGTCTTAGTCTAGACTCTAGTCTTAGTCTAGACTCTAGTCTTAGTCTAGACTGTAGTCTTAGTCTAGACTCTAGTCTTAGTCAAGACTCTAGTCTTAGTCTAGACCCTAGTCTTAGTCTAGACTCTAGTCTTAGTCTAGACTGTAGTCTTAGTCCAGACTCTAGTCTTAGTAAAGACTCTAGTCTTAGTCTAGACCCTAGTCTTAGTCTTAGTCAAGACTCTAGTCTTAGTCAAGACTCTAGTCTTAGTCTAGACTCTAGTCTTAGTCTAGACTCTAGTCTTAGTCTAGACTCTAGTCTTAGTCAAGACTCTGTCTTAGTCTAGACTCTAGTCTTAGTCTAGACTCTAGTCTTAGTCAAGACTCTAGTCTTAGTCCAGACCCTAGTCTTAGTCTAGACTCTAGTCTTAGTCTAGACTCTAGTCTTATTCTAGACTCTAGTCTTATAGTCTAGACTCTAGTCTTAGTCTAGACTCTAGTCTTTGTCTAGACCCTAGTCTTAGTCTAGACTTATAGTCTAGACTCTAGTTTTAGTCTAGACTCTAGTCTTTGTCTAGCCACTAGTCTTTTTCTAGACCCTAGTCTTTGTCTAGACTCTAGTCTTATAGTCTAGACTCTAGTCTTAGTCTAGAATCTAGTCTTAGTCTAGAATCTAGTCTTAGTCTAGACCGTAGTCTTAGTCTAGACTCTAGTCTTATAGTCTAGACTCTAGTCTTAGTCTAGACTCTAGTCTTAGTCTAGACCGTAGTCTTAGTCTAGACTCTAGTCTTATAGTCTAGACTCTAGTCTTAGACTAGACTCTAGTCTTAGTCTAGAATCTAGTCTTAGTCTAGACTCTAGTCTTAGTCAAGACTCTAGTCTTAGTCAAGACTCTAGTCTTAGTCTAGATTAGTCTTAGTCTAGAACCTAGTCTTTGTCTAGACTCTAGTCTTAGTCAAGACTCTAGTCTTAGTCAAGACTCTAGTCTTAGTCTAGACTCTAGCCTTAGTCTAAACTCTAGTCTTAGTCTAGACTCTAGTCTTAGTCTTAGTAATCTTTCAGATGAAGAGCTTGAAAACGGGAAGATGGGCCAAACTAAAGATTGAAAGGAAAAAAAGGAAACGATGTAACTTGAATTGTTTTCATGCTAATTTTGTTAACATGAAAAAAGTCACAACTGTCACAAAATATATTTGGCCATGGTTAACCTCCAATGTCTGGGAATCAGCATTTTGCAAATTACTCCTTTTACACTAAAGTTAAAAACAAGGATGTTGAAGCTTTTAAATTTACATGTCACAGAGATATAGAACAGTTTGAGTAAGTTATTTTAGTGTCAAACAAAAATAAAAAAAATAAAAACATTTTCATCATTTATTGCCTTAATTCCTTTATGCACTATGCAGACGTATTCAATCCAAATGCTAAGACCGAATTAAGGCAAATTTTTGAAAAGAAGAGAAATGTAATAATGCAAAAGTTTTACCACAGATTTCAAGAGACAAGAAAAAAGAAACCTTTTTAAAGATCTTTTAATTCTTATTTTTTACTAAGTTGTAATTCCATTAGTATGTAAAAGTAGCGTGATTAATTGAGAAAGAAGCTTCAGAAAACTCGTATATTTTATAGATAGCCCTCCGTAGTGAGGGATGGGGTGCAGGTCGCCAAAGCCCCGCAAAATGACTTTGAAGCCTCCTAATATACACTATCACCTCCAAACTCCACAAAATCGTCTCCGTACCTCTTTCTACGCCCTCCGAGCCTCCGTATTTCGATCTTTGCTTGATGTATTTATTTTTATTTTCCTATTTTGGCTTAACCAACAAAAATAAAAATATTTCTCTTCATACTGTTAAACTCTAAATAAGCCATACATCGAAAGAATTCATCAAATGATTATATGGAGCTCTTCAAAACTGTTCCCCCAAAATCATGGTTATTTATTTTTTTTTCGCAAATACTGAGATTTACATAAAATAGTATAAAACCCAAAGAAAAATTGTCAAGACGACATTGCATAAATTCTTTCAATGTATAGCTCATTCAGGGTTTGACTGTAGTAGAATTCACAAAAGTTTAATCCACAAAATACAAATATTAATTCATTATATAAATCTTAACTTGTTTTCTTGGGAAAAGTTTACACAAACAATACAATAAAAGTACAAATTCAAGAATTTCACTAAATTATTTTGTTTTGTAAATCTTTGCTAATATAGTTTGATTCGTACAAGATACACCTGTAAAATAATATAAAAGTACTCTCTACATAAAACTACAATATGTTATTCACACGTCAAAGAATTTGTGAAATTTAGAAAACAGAAAAGAAGTCTTAATCTCAATTAAAATAGACTTTTCAAAATAAATTGTTAATTTATAATTAAAAAAACTATTTTATCGTGTTGGGATTATTTGAAATTTTTTTTTCGTGGATATAAAAGCCAAATATCCCGCAGTAAAGACCTATATATAAGCACGTGTAACAAATATCTATTTTATTGTATTAAACCTGCAAGATAATTCATAATTCAAGTTTTTAATGAAGACGACATGTATTCCCATTATTAAATTATGGAACAGAGAGACTGATTACATATTTACAGGGTGTCCCAAAAAAAACATGGGAATTAAGTGACGAATTCGATATCGTCTTAGTTATGATTTAGCATTGTAATACCTAATTTCAAAAGCTGCATAATATTTTTATGTCTGATAGTTTATTTTATGAAAAGGGTAAAAGACTGCATAGATGTGTCAATAATGTCTCCGCAAGATGTACTGTGAAGACGGACAAGTTTACTCTGTTTGTATACTGCAATTTTCTTGTTTTACTAAGTACAACCGTATGCAGTCAAAACATAAACAAACATAGCAGACGAAACTTTTACAGATTACAGCTTTCTCAGTAGGTATCACTATACTATATCAAAGAATTATTTAAAAAGACGTATTGAATTCGTCACTGAATTCCCATGTTTATTGGGACACCCTGTATTAGAAGACAACGATAAGCTGCATGGTTCAACAATGTAATAAAAACCACATTTTTTATATTAAATAACCTTTTATAGATCTAGTCTATAATTATATACTAAATCTCTATACAATAAAGCTCTTTGCTCATATATACATAATATAAATATATAGTATATATAATATAGGAACCCTATATTGCTGCTCTACACTTGAACATGCCCTAGACATCACTTCAATATCCACCCTGTACAAAACAACTTTGACGCAAGCATACA
This sequence comes from Eurytemora carolleeae, assembly GCF_000591075.1. Lineage (NCBI taxonomy): Eukaryota > Metazoa > Arthropoda > Copepoda > Calanoida > Temoridae > Eurytemora > Eurytemora carolleeae. The sequence goes on along the minus strand of NW_019397016.1, from coordinate 37,425 downwards.
CTAGAATAAGAATACTGGGTGATGAAACAGTTAACTCTGCCTTACAATCTAAATTAGACAGGGGAAAAAATTGGCTCCGCAAAAATTCCATCAAAGACTATGCAGAAAAAGTGGTTCAACAGTTTGCTGTCCCATTGGCAACACATATCCAAGATGAACATTTTATCACAGATATAACAACTAGGGATGTGTCTGTTCACCCTTTTGAAATCGGCTCAAGAGGATAAATCTCAACATCAAATATAGCAAATTTAAAGAAACTAAATTAGTTTTGCATAAGTTCTGCAAACCCACTGTTAGTTTCAAAGCCTTGCAGTGCTGTCATCATACCACATTTTAAGAAAACGAAAAACACTGGACTGGGACCAAAAAATTCCATTTCTGAAAACCACCTCTGAATAACTAAATTATTAAGGCACCTGTTTTTTTTGGGACAACCCTGTCAATCATAAAATGCGATATTCAGAGTGAAGAGTATTAGTATTAAATTGTAAACTTTTATATTGTTTATTGTAATTTTGCTTTAGACAAAAATAAATGATGAATATATTTAAGCTCTACGGTCATATATACATAATACATAAAATATACAGCTATTTGCTGATGACACAACTTTTCAAATGTGTGGAAATGATATTAAAAAACTTTTTGAAAAGACAAATATTGAACTTAATAAAGCTGCCGAATGGTTTCATTGTAATAAACTATCGCTAAATGTTGTTTTTAAGCCAACTAAAAAAAATGCTGACTTTAAAAATCTAACTCTAGAGATAGGTGGAAAGAAAATTGAAAGAATTGGCAACAATTTTCCGACTAAGTCATTTAAGTTTGTTGGGATCAATATCTCGTTTGCTAATATTCAAATTGCAAGAGTAAAAAAATATTCTACCCATTTGTACTTTGACTAACCTTTAGAATGCCCTTTTTAGGCCTCATTTAGAGTTTGGGGTTATGACGTGGGGGGGGGGGGCGCTCCAAAATCTAAACTGAAAGGGATTATGAAATGCCAGAAAAAGTGTATCAGAAATATTAGTAGAAAAACATATAATGCAAATACTGGCTCTACTTTCAAGAAACTTGATATCCTCAAGTTTAATGATCTCTTTGAATTCAATTGTAAAATATTTATGCATTCATTTTATCATGGAAGGCTGCCACCTTGTTTTTCTAATGTGTTCCAGAAATCAATTTCGACTAGAACAAATAACATTGTTACAAAACTTTGTAAGAAATCTAGTTTACATAAATTTCCAGTCCATTTTCTACCAAAACTGTGGAATTCACTAGAAAATGACTATAAAGTTCTTGAATCAAAATCCTCATTTAAAAATTCACTGTATTCAAATTATATTTTATCTTATTAAACTTGATTGCCAACTGAATCGGGCTTGTCCCAAACCCTACTGCTCCAAAACTAAAAGTATTCATTATTTTAATTTACTCCACTCTGTCTCTGTATTCAAGGAATCGCTAACCAACATGCACAGTATCTGGTATATCTCATCGCTCAATAGTACAGTCTAAAAAAGACCAAATGAGAAAAAAATTTTGGGCTAGTTTATACAGTCTGAAGACTTTCTAGTCCGCAAACTAGTGTCTGTAATTGTAAATATGTAATATATCACTGATTTTATTCCATGACCATAACTTGTACATATATTTTTATCATTTAACCTGTAAACTAGTTTGAAATGTACATTATTATTATTATTATTATTCTTATTATATTAAATCTTTGTTCATTATATCCGGCTAACCGACAGAACCAAATTGGCTGAATTTTTTTATGGAACACTAGGGTGAGGGTTAAATATTTTTAACAAATAAGTTTTTTTTCAGTGTTTTTCAAACCTGGGCAACGCTAGGTACTTCAACACCAGCGGTTAAGGGTTTTGACTTCTTTCCTTTTCCTGGTCCTTTTCCCTTTTTATCTAGTTTCCCTGTACTTGTTGAGGTTTCTTTTACTGAACATATCACCTTATCGAGGTTTTGTGATCTTTTCTCTGTTTGTTTTTGAGAGCTTCTTCCCTGCTTACTACCCGACTGTCCATCATTGTAACAGGCTCCAAACTCAAATTGTCTTTCTCTGTTTTCTCGTTCTATTTCATCTGAATCCAGTTCATCTTCTACAATACCGAGGATGGTAATGATCTTTGAGGCGTCAAATGAAAATCCTCCGTAGAATTTTATCAGGCCTTCGTTTATCATGTGAAGAGATATCTTTGAAGCATAAGAAGTGGAGAAACCGAACCTTATCTTTAGATATTCTATGTTGGGTACCTTATCAGGGTGGCAAGTAACATGTTCTTGGTTCAGAATGGACTTTAACACCCGCTTCATGTTTTGTTTAAACACGAATTTCTGTTTGTCGCTGTGCGTCCTCTCTTTCCTGTCTGCAACATCATAGTGTTCTTGTATTTCCTTATTCCCGCAGTTAACTCCCATGGTTAATGCACAGTGAACGCATGTGTGATCCTTTTCCACATTTCCTCCGTAGCATGCTGTGTGTGAGAAGTTGCCACATGTCCCGCATCTCATTATCTCTGGGTCCCATGTGTTATATAGACAGACGCAGGAAATCCGTCCTACTTTGTTTGTTTTAGGAAAGTTGTCGTCTGAATCTTTCTCAGATGATGAATATTTCTGTTCTGATATCACCTTTGATTTTACGTTTATGTTCGTCATCTCTTCGTCATCACTTTCGATTAAACTGGTATTCATCACTTTTGTATTCCTTGAACCCTCATTTTTGACCTCCGCTTTAGAGCATTTTCTCTTCTCCTTTGAATCATTGAGTTCAACTGCATTTCTCTTGTTCTTCTCGTGATTGCTTTCTCTTCTTACGTTAGAGATTTTATCCACAACTGTTATCTCTTTAGTTGTAGTATTCTGTTTTTCTCTCGATCTTAGGCTCATCCTGCATATTAAAGATTTTAATCACTTAATTATTAATTCAACAATTAACTTATCTTGTAAATAATAACTAATAGCTTTTCTTTATTACATCTAAATTTACCAGTTTTTATAAAAAACCGAAAATCCAAATTATTCAGTCGAATCCTGAAAAATTAGACAATTCCCCACAACACGTTTATAAAATAATGAGAACAATGAAGTTTGACGTCCTTTTCTCACCTTGGAAATTAGTAAAACATTTATTCAAAAATATAAATAATTATTAAGATTAGTAAACAATCCCATAACTTATTTTAACATTTTTAAAATAAATAATCAAAATTAACTTGATTAAGTATGCTATTGCTGTACACAAACTATTAAATATGACATTTCTTATCCCGCCATAACGTTTGTCGAATAATATAAAATTAATCAAAATAAATAACAATTAATAACAATAAATACGTTCGTCATCGACCGTTGCTATTTCTCCCTTAATCATGGTAAATTGTGAGAATAAAGTGATAACCCGAAATCATTTTTTTAATACGAATGGGAACTAGCAATCCATCTATCTAGTAAGTTATCTATGTCATAAACCATTTTCTCTAAAAACTAAGTAAACTTGTAGTTTTTTGTTATTTAGCGTTTATTTTAATCCTTTTTGTTTTGATTTAGTCAATCACGTTTTCCACTTTTCCATTGTTGTGACTTTTAACACAATATTCAAAAATGCCCATGCTTCTGTTTTAAGCGCCACTTAACTTTTAAAAAAAACCTCTTCTACCTTTCACTTGCAGAATTTTTACTGCTTTGGTGAGGTTTATCCCAGGATTTTCCTTTTTCCTCCATCCTTGGGGTGTAACTGCTTGTTAATTCCTGCTTGGTGTTCGTTCTTTCTGATCTTCCTGTTATATATGTTAATTTCGACCTAATTTCTCCAGTCATTGTCCATTTTCTTTGAAAAAAACCTTTATTAAAATTCTAATTGGTTTCTCATTTTTCTGATTGAGAAAATAAATTGCTCTAGTTTTCTTCCAGGTATTTCTGCTGGTAGATAATATGTATCTTTATCTAGTTTTGAATTTTTTAACACATTTTTCACGAACACATGTCTTTTGCTTACATTGTCGAACACTGTGGTACCTATATATTTTTTCTTTTCTTGTTTTTCTGGCCGTTTTTTACTAACTTTTCTAATTTTTCTAATTTCGTTTTCTGGAAAACCCTTTTCTTGTAAAATTGTTTTCACTATCTGGTTTTGGTTACTCAGTTCTCTAATTGAGGAAGTGTGTGTCTTGTTAGTATTAAAGTAATGTAGTCCTGCCATCATTTTATATTTTGCGCTTATATTTGAGTTGAAAGGAATAATATCATATTTAGAACTTGCTTTTCTCAATACCGTTGTTGTAGGTTTACTTTGTCCAGGAAAATTAAAGATTTTGATATTTAAAAATTTCCCAAAAATCAATCTTGATTCCACATTAAATTGGATACATTTTGGATATCCAGTTATAACTATCTTCATGATTTTGAGCATTTTCTCTGGTTCCCCAGTTAAATGAATCGATACATCATCCCGGAACCGTAAATATCTATTAACGTGTTTGTTCAGTTTCCTATCGTATATACTTTTATAGATATCTAGCTCAAAGACTCGGAGTATAAGTTCGCTCCCTCTTGCTGCTGAATTGTCACCCATGGAAAATCCCTCTAGTGTTTTAAAAATTCCTTGTGGTTCATGAAAATATGAATGACTCATTGAGCATTCCATGAGTTTGATTATGTAATCTACCGAGTCTCTTTCTAATTTTGCAATTTTTCCTGCTTTTATAATGCAACTTTTTAAAAGTTTTTTATTACAATTGGAGTATAAGTCGCCAAAATCACCTTCCATTTCTATTGATGTTCCCCAGTTTCCTGTTTTTGATTTTTTTATCCTCTCGATTGCTTCTGATACTCCCGTTACTGATGGAGATAATGCTCCAAAAAGTCTCAAGAATTCTCGCTCTATAAAAAATAGCATGTGGTTATATAGTTTGTCTAAAGTTTTTTGAACAAGTTTTATCGGATCATTCATTGAGCTCTTGATTCCCCTACTATTCAAATTTTCCACGTTATCTTTGTTGATGGTTTTAAGTTTTAAAACTTTTGGCATGAGCCTTAATGTCCCAATTTCAGCTTTGTTTTCTTTCCATATAAAATCTGCATTTTTAACAATGTTACTTAGTTCAAACGGTATATTGTCTCTTGCATCTTTAATAAAAGTTTTGATGTTTCTTATATACCATTCTTCAGTTATGTTAGCTTTACCAAAGTGCTGTTTTATATTAATTTTGTTATATTGCTCTAATAAGTCGACCCTGTCTATGCATACATATCCTACCCCTTTGTCTGCTGCTACTATGATATTGCTTGCATCTGTTTTAAAACTGTTTTCCCATTCTCTTTCTGACCGTAGTTGTTCAGATGTTTTAGATCTGTTTTTCAAGAAATTTAAAAACTTTCGTTTCTCTGAGCAGTATGATTTTTTAATTGACAAAAGAGTTTCTCTAAGTGTTACGTTCTTTATCACATTTTTAGATTTTAACAAAAGTTTTATGATTACAAAAACATTTTTTGTCTTAATATATGATATTCCTGGTTTTGTAATATTCACTAGAATTTGTTTCACTTGTTCATCAAATTTCGTTATTTCTTTTTTAATGTCGATCTTAAAAAACGGGTTATACTTTTTTCCAAATTTCAGGCTTTCTTTTAGTTCTTTAGTTACCGGTGTTCCGGATATGTTAAAAAAACTATCTCCATTTAAATTTTCTAGTATCTTTTCACATTCTTCAGTATTCATTTTAGACATTAATTTTTGTAACCCTTTTACTATCTGTTTTTCTAAATTACCGTTTACATTCTCAGTGTTCAATATTAACTTGTTTTTTATCTCTTCAGAGTTGATTTCTGCAATAATCTTTTTCACACTTTCTAATATGTTTAGGTCGTCTAGTCCTTTCTTAATTTCTTTCTTAAAAGTTTTCCATTCTTTGTTGAAGTTTTCTCCAGAAGATATATTAAAAATGGTTTTTCCCAATATTAGATCCTTGGCTAATTTGCTTTGATTATATACCAGTTCACTTAACTTTTTGGTTATATTTTTTACCGTGTTAGAAATATCTTTTCCCATAGTTTGGAGTGCTCCAATCATCAGCCATAACATCATCATTATATTACCCATAATTCTGAAAGATTAAATAATGGTTTGGAAAAGAAAGTTTATTTTAAACAAACATATTAAATAAAGACATTTCTTAAATTACATTTAATAAAAGTATGAAAAAGAAATTTTAGTTTTAACAAGCATTTTAACGAAAATTTTTAACAAAATATATTCTATCTCGGTTTTAAATTATTCTGTTTACATTTTCTATTTTGATTTTGCGTTAAGAAAAATTTAATTAACAAATATATATTGATCTTAAAAACATTATCTATATTTATTAATCTGTTTTCATGATTTCACCACGAATTCAGTGTAATCCGATTAAATCTGTTAATTTTAAAATTAACAGATATATTGTTTTTTTAAAAAACCATTTACTATGACACCCGTCACCTTTTTAAATTTTTTTTGTTTTAAAGTGAGAACATCAGTCCCTGTTATCTCACTTTAGTTTTTCCTTTTATGTTTTTTTTGTTGTTTCTTGTTTATTTTTCTAAAAAATCATTAAAATCTCAGAACTGAGCTTACTCACTGTTGTATGTTGATTCCTCTGTTCTGCTATCTCTAGTATATTCTTCTACCTCTGTAGTGTTCCGTTCTGAGTATGATGAAGAAGATTCTGATGGAATTCTTTCTGTTCTTCCGAACTCTGTGATCTTCCTTTGACCAGGGTCCAGTTCTTTCTTCTTGAGCTTCGCCGTATGTTCGGTTTTCCTCCCAACCTTTTTTCCTTTCTTTGTAGCAGGTTTAAATTTCTCCGCAAAAACTTCCCTCTCTTCAGATTTTGAACCTTCTTCTGTAACATACTTCCTAGATTTTTTAATCCTGTCAAACTTCCGGCATTTACTAGATAGATATATCGCCCAATCGTTTGTGTGCTTGAACCGCGTTGAGTATTTCTCCCTTATTGAGTAATCGCCCCAAAAGAGATAGTATTCGTCTTCGATTATAGAAGCATCTATCTCCTGTATCTCTTTCTGAGTACCAAAAGACCACATTTGAACTAGTTCTCCTCCCATACCAACGATACAGTGGAAATTCCACATTTCATTATCATTATTTTGTTTTGCTTCTCTTTTGTTTATAATCTGTCCAAACACTGGTCCTTTTGTGTGTTTTCCAAGTTCTGCTACACTCACTGGTTCGTGGTTTTGTGAACTACTCCGAGCTTCACTGTTTGTGTATTTTAACGGCCAGACTAGCTTGTTTTTGTAACTGCAACCTTCTCGGTCTGTGTATATTTCTGTACCAGTGATAAACGATGATGGACTTTCGTTTCCCTTATCGTCTGTCTGATTGCCCAGTTCTTGAACTTTTTGTGGTGTCTCGTACAATTTCTGGATCCCAGGTTGTGAGCTTTCTCTGTTTCTTTTCCTACTCGTCGTTCTAGCGGGTGTAGTTGAGCTTGAATCACTTATAACTTCGGGTGTTGCTTCAACACCAGCGGTTAAGGGTTTTGACTTCTTTCCTTTTCCTGGTCCTTTTCCCTTTTTATCTAGTTTCCCTGTACTTGTTGAGGTTTCTTTTACTGAACATATCACCTTATCGAGGTTTTGTGATCTTTTCTCTGTTTGTTTTTGAGAGCTTCTTCCCTGCTTACTACCCGACTGTCCATCATTGTAACAGGCTCCAAACTCAAATTGTCTTTCTCTGTTTTCTCGTTCTATTTCATCTGAATCCAGTTCATCTTCTACAATACCGAGGATGGTAATGATCTTTGAGGCGTCAAATGAAAATCCTCCGTAGAATTTTATCAGGCCTTCGTTTATCATGTGAAGAGATATCTTTGAAGCATAAGAAGTGGAGAAACCGAACCTTATCTTTAGATATTCTATGTTGGGTACCTTATCAGGGTGGCAAGTAACATGTTCTTGGTTCAGAATGGACTTTAACACCCGCTTCATGTTTTGTTTAAACACGAATTTCTGTTTGTCGCTGTGCGTCCTCTCTTTCCTGTCTGCAACATCATAGTGTTCTTGTATTTCCTTATTCCCGCAGTTAACTCCCATGGTTAATGCACAGTGAACGCATGTGTGATCCTTTTCCACATTTCCTCCGTAGCATGCTGTGTGTGAGAAGTTGCCACATGTCCCGCATCTCATTATCTCTGGGTCCCATGTGTTATATAGACAGACGCAGGAAATCCGTCCTACTTTGTTTGTTTTAGGAAAGTTGTCGTCTGAATCTTTCTCAGATGATGAATATTTCTGTTCTGATATCACCTTTGATTTTACGTTTATGTTCGTCATCTCTTCGTCATCACTTTCGATTAAACTGGTATTCATCACTTTTGTATTCCTTGAACCCTCATTTTTGACCTCCGCTTTAGAGCATTTTCTCTTCTCCTTTGAATCATTGAGTTCAACTGCATTTCTCTTGTTCTTCTCGTGATTGCTTTCTCTTCTTACGTTAGAGATTTTATCCACAACTGTTATCTCTTTAGTTGTAGTATTCTGTTTTTCTCTCGATCTTAGGCTCATCCTGCATATTAAAGATTTTAATCACTTAATTATTAATTCAACAATTAACTTATCTTGTAAATAATAACTAATAGCTTTTCTTTATTACATCTAAATTTACCAGTTTTTATAAAAAACCGAAAATCCAAATTATTCAGTCGAATCCTGAAAAATTAGACAATTCCCCACAACACGTTTATAAAATAATGAGAACAATGAAGTTTGACGTCCTTTTCTCACCTTGGAAATTAGTAAAACATTTATTCAAAAATATAAATAATTATTAAGATTAGTAAACAATCCCATAACTTATTTTAACATTTTTAAAATAAATAATCAAAATTAACTTGATTAAGTATGCTATTGCTGTACACAAACTATTAAATATGACATTTCTTATCCCGCCATAACGTTTGTCGAATAATATAAAATTAATCAAAATAAATAACAATTAATAACAATAAATACGTTCGTCATCGACCGTTGCTATTTCTCCCTTAATCATGGTAAATTGTGAGAATAAAGTGATAACCCGAAATCATTTTTTTAATACGAATGGGAACTAGCAATCCATCTATCTAGTAAGTTATCTATGTCATAAACCATTTTCTCTAAAAACTAAGTAAACTTGTAGTTTTTTGTTATTTAGCGTTTATTTTAATCCTTTTTGTTTTGATTTAGTCAATCACGTTTTCCACTTTTCCATTGTTGTGACTTTTAACACAATATTCAAAAATGCCCATGCTTCTGTTTTAAGCGCCACTTAACTTTTAAAAAAAACCTCTTCTACCTTTCACTTGCAGAATTTTTACTGCTTTGGTGAGGTTTATCCCAGGATTTTCCTTTTTCCTCCATCCTTGGGGTGTAACTGCTTGTTAATTCCTGCTTGGTGTTCGTTCTTTCTGATCTTCTCCTATCTGATCTCCTGGTTTCCTCCCAATCTCTTCTTTCTACATATCTATTAAAATTATTTCTATTAAACCTTTTTTAAAAAACTTTAATTTTTATGCCTTATTTTTTGTTGTTTTATCGACGTCACTTTAATATCTTAAATCATATTGTTAATTACAATTCCAGATATTGTTGCGAAAATTTTAAATTTATTGTTCGTAAATTCTTTGTTTTGTCCCTTTATATTACGATTTTTTCCAAAAACATTTTTTAAAAAATTGGCTCATTTATTCCCCCTGTTATATATTTTCTTTTTACATCATTTTCTCTATAATTTCTAAAATCACTGTTGATATTCACCTATTTTCTGATCTATTATTTGTTGCTCCTGTCAAATCGTTCGTAAACGTTTTAAGAACATTTCCATGTTGATCTCGTGTTATATCTGGGTGTAGGAACGGACAATTACTCCCATTTTTACAATATCCTTGTATGAAGAATCTACAAGGATACTTCATTCTCTGAAAAAATTAGATTATTAAATCCTGTTCAAAACTTTATATCCTGACAATTTACACCATGTTAACTCTATCAATTTTCTACAAATAGTTATTGTAGTTTATTATGCTGCACTTTAACTTTTGATCAAGTTTAACTCTTGGATTTCTCTTTTTCCTTGTAGTATAGAGTTATCACTTATTTAAATTTTATTTCCCTTCCATTTTAGTTCTCTTTTTCTCGTGTAGATTAAATTATCACTGAAGTTCTCTATTTATATTCTTTTCCATTCTTCGGTAGTTTAATACTCCTTTCTTTTTAACATTCTTTCCTTCTCACGAACCTCCAGTTTATTCCATTTTACTTTTTATCACATTATTATTTTAAGTTGTATTAGCTGTTATTGATTGCTATTGGTTTCCGCTTTCAATGAAGGATGCAAACACCAGTCAAACCGTCTGGAGTAGATCCTACTTCGCCAAATTATATTTCTTTGGATAAATTATACATTCCAAAGAATGTATAGACACAGAATTTTTTCTGGATACATTTAATGGCTCCATCTTTCAGTCCAAGCGTGTCTCAGACGTAGTCTGTGAACTATCTGACAAATGCTCCCATTCTCCATCAATTACGAAAACCAACTTGCTGCAGTTAACTACTTTTTTAAAAAAATTTTTTGGTTTTATAAGCATCTCTTTTAACTGATTATAGTTTCTTAATTTAACTCGATTCCATCAATACCTAGAATGGCCATCCTGTTGTGTGGGGAGTTATATTTTTAACTCGAAAAAATAACGAAATTAACATATTCAGTAAATTGGTTTTCCTTGTTTTGAGTTTTTCTCTTATCCTAAATAAAAATTTTATAATAAAGTTATATTTGAGTAAAGTTATATTTGCAAACTAGACGTAATTGTAAACTTAAAATTTTACTTTTCTAATATTTGATGTATTTTGCTAGGACCTGTATCGTTTTTTTCCTTTCTAAAAAAACCTTTCTTTAGTGTATAAAACCCTTCTCAATAAAGTTATAAATAAGACGTTATGAGGTTTGAAAAAACTGCAATTTGGTGCGTCCAGGCGAACATTAGACACAACAAATGTGCAGTTGCAAACAGCCCTATATCACTTAACGTACTAGTAAAGCTATTTGGGTTGTAAAGACATCAAATGTACTTTATTGCTTTAATGTCGTCTTCATATTATACAGTTTTATGGTTATACCTGTATATAGGAGAATATACGACTTAATCGGGAAATTGGGAATATTAGCAATCATGTACCTTGGACGCCCTTCATTACAAAATTCCAAAATATTGTCCAATTAAAAAAACACACGATGAGAAATCCACTGCTTGAAAATTGCTGACTAGTCCTGTATTAGGGTCCGTAGGGTTTCCTATTTCTAGAAAAATATGCTAAATATCATCAAACTTAATCTATCTTGAATAATATCCAAACAGATCATTACAACATTTGTACATTTTATCTTCTGAAATAATAAAGCTACATTCTACAATATAAAAACAATATCAAATATACAATTTTATACAGGTCAAGAGTAATGTCATAAAATATTGGCATCATCTGGTTATTCACTAATAGTTAGTTACCATAATATATACAGTAGGTCATAAATATCGTCATAAAATGATGTAAAAAAAATACAAATACTGGCACAATTCCCTATTAGATAGGGTCATTACAAATTTTATACAAAATATAAGATATTTTAATATTGCTAATTAGCTTAATATAAACAGTAAATAGTAATGGGACCACTATGGAAGAGTTTTCAAGATGAAAAATGTAAAACTATTTCAATCTTTGTTTCTAAGTATTGTCTGGATAATAAACATTTAAAATTTAATACTATTTCCCATAGGGAGCAGAATCTAAACCTAATCATAGACCAGGTGTAACTTTTTTAGAAAAAAATTGCAGAAAGAATAGTGTTATTGTACTTTGTGCACCCGCCTCATGTGCTGTCTTAAGTTCCCAATGGAGGTAGCAGCATGTCCACATTGATCACAGGGATATCTTACATTTTCGTGTTTACTTTCAATGTGCTTTTTTAAGTTGATCAAAGTGGTTCCAGTGTACTCGCACTGGTCGCACAAATGCCGCTCGACAGGATGTTTGCACTCTTTATGTCCTTTCAAATTATTTGAGGTAGCACCAACATAGTCACATTGATCACAAGGAAAATTGATTCCTTCATGCTTACACATCTTGTGTCTTTTCAAATTGTACATTGTGTTTGCAATATATTCACACTTATCACAAGGATACCTGTCATTAGTGTGCTGACCCTTCATGTGTATTTTCAGATTGCCAATAGTCGCAGCACAATAATCACACTGGTCACAAGGAAAATTAATACCTTCATGTTTACTTTTCTTATGAAGCTTTAAAGTAGCGTATGTTATTGCTGTATACTGGCAAATATTACACTGATACGAGACTCCCTCGTGTTTACTTCGTTTATGTATTTTCAATTTACCGACTGTTATCGCAGAATATTCGCACTGATCGCATGGGTAGCGAACCCCCTTGTGGATGATTTCTATGTGTCGCTTCAAGTCAAACTTAGTTGTAGATTTGTGTCCGCACTGGCTACATGGATATCGGATACCATCATGCTTACTGGCAATGTGTTTCTTCAAGGTTATTGATGCATATGCCACGTACTCACATTGATCACAAGGATATTTCACATTTCCATGTTTTCTTGCCTTGTGTGTCTTTAAATTGGTCGGAGTTTGTGCTGCATAATCACATTGATCACACGGATGTTTTACTCCTTGATGTTTACTTCTCACGTGGTTTATCAAATTTGAACTGTGCTTGGCAACATAATCACACTTTTCACAAGGATATTTACGTTTTTCAGTTCCAGTTCCTTCGGCATCTTCGTTAGTATCAACTTCTGAAAGAAATTTATTCAGAATTCAGCACATGCCAGTGAAAATAAAAATTTAACAAAAGGCAATAATTTTTTGGTTTTCAAGAATGTCAACTGAAAGTTTGGCTTGGACAAATAAATCAAGAGAATGAGGCTGGACAATGATAAAAAAATAAGTTTTGCACCAGAGTACTCTACCTGTAATAATAGGTTGACCGTCTTCATTCTTAAGAATAACAGCCGGGTGTAGGGCGGTCAGGTCAGAACTTTTAATATCCTCTAGTGCCACCTGAACAATATTTATGGTACATACGTTCGCCAATACTAGGAATTCAGGGAGCATGGCGACCCTTTTCCAAGTGAAAACTGGTTATCCGAGTTAGACAAAGAATTTTGTAGAAAAGATTTCAGAAATTTAAAATTCGCATTTGAATGTGAAAAAAACCAAAAACGATACACAATGACAAATTGAAGTTCGACAAATTCAAAATTAAAGCTAAATGTTTAAAATCTTTATTGAAGTCTTTTTTCTTGGCTCCATTGTATACTATTTAAAAAATGTAAAAAAATAGTAAAATTTTTTCTAATTCAAGTGAATGTGCCAAATTGAATAAATATTTACCCAATTTCTCACCTTAACATCTTCCGAGTTGACTGGATTACCCCCGGGAACATGTTGATATTGGTCTCTTGTATCCTGGAATCCATAGTTCTGTGCAGGAGCATTATATCTCGGATCTATCGGCGGTTGCGGTTGCGGCGGGTTCGGATTACTCTTCAACCACGCGGTTCCCAGCTGATATACTGTACTGATGGAGGTTATATGTTGCCGCGCAGCATTCACAACTAGTTCCCGCCGTTCAGTTTCCTCCAGATGAATTCTCAGTTGTTTTATCAGGAGAAGATTATCCTCAAGACCGTGCTTTAAGTTTAGAATATCTATCATGACGTGCTTTATCACTTGTTTATCATCTGTTGTCGCAGGAATACTCTGAAATTTTTGAAGCATTTATCTGACATGAAATAAATTGTCTATTCCGTTTTTTTAATTGATAATGGTAAGATACCAGAAGCAAAGCTTTAGGCTTAAGGATTTCAGACGACACAGCTAATGCGTAGTATAGTTTTGATAAATAAGGTCAAATAATTTTTTTTAAATTAAATGATATACCTGAAGATCTCTATGTATCTCCCACCTATGGGCATATAATGAGTCCATATCTGTGGTTTCGCATGCGGCTAGCGCCATTTTCACTTCTGTAATATTTTGAAATTAATTTGCGAAAAAATGAAAATAATAATAAATTATATAACTCATACTAAATATTTACTTATGTTGCATTAGATACTGTTTAGATGTCGAAGCATGTTCACAGAAATCACAAGAGTATCTAATATTATCGTGTTTGCTTTGCATGTGCTCTTTTCAGTTTTATCACCTTGATCGCACAACTACTTCAAGTGTGTAAGTGTGTTATCAAAAAGATCAGATCTAATGATACATTGTTACATTTAGCACAATGATATATTTAAACATGATTCTTTAGAGCTCATTTATTTGATCCAATATACTCACATTGGTCATTGACAAACTTTCCCATCACATTGTTACCGACAATTACAATCACAATTCTAACCAAACATTTTTCGATTTATCATGAACATTTTAAATTTGCATTTGATTCATCTGAATAATTTCATCGAGGGTGCTTCAAAAAATCCACAGTAGAGTCAAAAGTATTTTTAAAAACGTTAAAACTTAGATTTTTTTCAAATGCCGTCCATGAATGCGATGTTAATGGTAAAGGTTATTTCAGAAGCTTTTTATCAATTCCTGTATTTTGCATTTGCAAATTTTACTTTCTCCTGATCTTTATAAAGAATTATTTTCGATAACTTTATTCTCATTCTATTCTGAAAAATAGCATTTTTAATATTTTCTCCGTTACCTGACAACTAAAATTGCAATTAAGCAACTTGTAAATTTTAAATAACAAAATATGCAATTTTTAAGGTGGTTAAAACAGCCTTCTCAGAGATACAAAAAATGAGATTTTGATTAGCGTTAAGAGTATTTAGGGGCCGGAATTCTAAAGACTTTATTCGGGGTTCACTTTGTGAACACGTCTAATGTGCTGACGAAGATTACTTTTCGAGGTTGACGCATGATCACATAAGCTACAGGGATACCTAATCTTCTCATGCGTGCTTTCGATGTGTGCTTTTAAAAATGTTGGTAATGTTGCCGCATAATCACACTGGTCGCAAAGATATTGTGGACGTTTGTGTCGGGTTTCTTTGTGTTGTGCCACACTTGTTGATCTTGGTCCAACATAATCACATTCATCACATGGATACGTTATTCCTTCGTGCTTAAATTCAATATGTCTTATCAGGAGTTGTTTTAAATTACAACTGTAATCACACTTGTCGCACATTATTGTCTTATTACCATGTTTGCCCTTTTTATGTGCAACTAAATTCACTTTATTCTTGCCAACATAATTGCACTTGTCACAAGGAAATTCAATTTCCATGTGGCATCTGTTAATGTGATTCTTCAGTTGTGCTTCTGTTTTCACAGAAACTTCACATTTTTCACATCTCTTCAAATGATAAACTTCTATGTGTTTATTCATTTCTTGAATTGTTTGAGCAAAGAAATCGCAATCATCACATTTAGTTAGGCTGGGGTTGGATGAATCGGGACGCGAGACTTTGTGGGTTTTCTTTTGATGTCTCTCCAGCTTAAACTTGGTTTTATAAGAACGTTTGCATAAATCACAAGGAAAGGGATTGTTGTTGTGTAATCGCCATTTGTGATTTATCAGAGAATTAAGACTAACTCCAACATAACCACAACTCTCACAAAAAAGGTCATCTTTATTCTCTTCCAAAGCTATTCCTGAAAAGTACAAATCAAATATCTACAAACGGTTTAAAAAGTCAGTAGCTAAAATATGACGCATTTAAGTGGTATGAGGACGCATCTAATCATACACAATATGGATGAAGCCCATGAGGAAAAAAGAAACAATAAGGATGTACAGTCAGGACGCTCTATTGAGGACGCACAAAATTGTGACAAACATCGAAGCTTTGTGAAAGTTGGTATACCTGGTTTGTGTTTCCTGGCTTCGTGTTTATCCAACTCCAGGACTGAAGAGGAGAAGAATTCTCTTTGATCACATTTATTCATCTTCTTACACTTTAATTCCAGAGAATCATCTTCTACATTACAGATAAGTCACTGATTACTCGCCTCAAACAATAATCTTTTGATCCATATCTTCGCAACCCAATTTCAAAGACTTTTGATATAATGGTTACTTCGGAATGAAATAGTAAAAGTTTAAAACATCAGGTTACAAAGATATCCGAAATGAATGATAAAAGTTGGAAGTGAGAAGTAAGTTCATTTACTGTAATTAAGGAGGATTGCTATCAAACATTTACAACATTGCTCTTTAAACCTTTAAAAATTTTACAAAAATTATTTTTTTGTCTATCTATTAAGGAATAGATTTCCTGGGAAATAAGTTTTTGATTTCGTTAGAAAAGTATTGTTACTTTGATTTTTATTGTTGTAAATTATTGATGGCATTTTTAAAGCTAGTAATCACATACAACTTCAATATCACCATTAGTCTCTTCAATATGTCTTTTTAAAAATAAAATTCAGGAGTTTTCCATTACCTTTAATATTATCTTTCGCTTCGTTTAATACAACAGTATCATCTAGTAACAATTCCTTATCTTGGATTTCATTTTCACCAGAATTATCATTCAGCCGATCTTCATCTTCCGTTGACATATCAATTTCATCTAGATCCATTTTTACATCTACCAACATTATAAATTTGTCTTGTTCAGAATTGTCTTCACTTTTAACTTCTCCTGCAAAAAAATTTAGTTTAATTTAAAATATCTTGGTCATTGTTTACTTTCATTTTGAACATGAACTTGACGTTTTTATGAGAGGCTGTTTGCTATGAATGCATTGTTTAAATTTTTATTTAAAAATACAATATTTTGTGGAAGACGATGCCTGGCCACGTTAAACAAGTTCCACAAGATTCAACAGAATGAGATAGAACGGATACGGGGCATAGTACTGATAGATCATCTACAAATGTGATATCAATATTGACTCTAGTTCTGAACCCTCTAGTAATAAGTTATAAGAAATTTATATACTGGAAGTTATTTATGCGTTTTTATTAGAGTCTGACTCACGTCCTCTATATTGGTGACCCCCGACTTTGAACATACAGTTAGACGCTATCCAGTTTCGTGATTTTCTTGAACTTTGAACATTAAGTGATACATTCGAGCATCATGACCGAAAAGAAAGAAACTCCAACCAAGTTTGTCGCCAAAGTCTCCATCAAGCTCCCGGATTTCTGGACAGAGGACCCCGACCTGTGGTTCCTCCATGCAGAGGCGGCCTTCAGAAACCCCCAAATCACACAGTCAATAACCAAATTCGACCACATCGTACAGAAACTTCCCCAGAAGATTATGGTCTCGGTACGCGGCCTGATCATGGGTTCTGCTGTTTATGCGTTTTTATTAGAGTCTGACTCACGTCCTCTATAATTTCAAGAATAAGATTTTATTTAATTATAAATTGGTTGGATTCTCAATAAAACTAGTACTACTTCACCTCGGTTGTCAGTGTTGGCAACGTGATTTAACCACGTGTTTCCCAACTGGTTTACAGTGCTAATGGTGTCTATTTGTTGCCGCGCAGTAATCACAATTGAATTCTTCTGATCGTCTTCCGCCTTGAAACATTTCAGCTGTTTAATTAGAAGCAGGTTGTCTTCCAGACTAAACTGAAGTTTAAGAAGATCAGACATTATTGTTTTGAGAACTTGCTTTTCTTGAGATTCTGCCTTCATGTCCTTGAGATAAATCGCTTTAATTACTTTTAACTAATTTATTATTTAATTATAAAAATTCATTTGATAAATTTTTATTTCTTGCAAATTGACAAAAGAAAACAATTTATTTGGTTAAAAATCTATATATATTCCTGATTATATTTGATCAATTTGTTTCTCTGAGTAACCAACATTTCCTTGTCAAGGTTTTCAAACGGAAGCTCCATTTTGGAAGATAAATTGATTCTGAAATTTGTTTTTGTTATGGCAGCTTTAAGCAAGATATACGTTCACAAGAATAAGATGAGCATCAAAATATTAGGACAAATTAGCAACATATTCTTAAGAACATTTTTAACACGTTACAAAATCACAGCTTAACAATACGATCCATTAAGTTGTATTAAATCTAAGATCTGGTTTTACTGGGTAAACTAAGATTCTAAAACAAGGTGATTTAAGCTAAAGAATTTGTGTTATTTACATTTTCAATATATTGTTTAAAAATGTATAATGTGTCATGTTACAAATTTATTAAATTGTAAATGCTTACGGTTACAAACACCGAAATAACTCTGTCACATAAATGAATAATACCATTTCATTTGTAAATGACGATGGATGGATTAAAAAAAATTGGAACCTGAAAGAACATTAAATAAGGTTTTGAGATTTATTTTTTTTCATCCATTCTTCATTTTTGACAGAACAAATAACATTATTCATATTAGGGACAGACAGATTTCGGATTTTCAACCATATATTTGACAAATTTTAACTACAAAACGTGATTTTACGTTCTAAGACATTAAATTTCTAAAGCTCTGGAATAAGCTAAGACAATTGTTAAAATTAAGTCTTGATTTTAAAAAGTCTACTGATTATGAAACACGGCATTTGTTCAGTGTTTATACTTTATACACACTCATTTAATTTCAATAAGTGGATTTTTAAGCTACTCGTAAAATCATTTGCTTAAAAAAATCAAAATACCCATAATATGCTTAAATATCGTTTTCTCTTTCCACTATTCTATAGGTCTCACTGTATAATGTTACACATTACCTTTAAACTACAGCAAGGAGGATGTTAGATATTTTTATTAATTTCTTTAACTTTGATTATAAATGAAATTATTGACAGAGTTTAAAATAGTCATGTTCCTATAGGAGCGTTATTACTAACTTTAATAATTTGATCTCCATTAATTTAAAATTTAAAATGTTAGATTGTGAATGTTAAGTCTTAAAATTGGTTAAACCCCCGATAATTGAAAGTTGTTTCAACTGGATTTACAAGAAGTAAACCCTACACTTTAAAAAAAACTCACGGTCACAGTGCTTAGAATCCGGATTCCGGATCCGTAACATTTTGGTTTCTTGGATCCGGATACGCTAAAATATGCAGAATGCAGATCCAAGGGGCAAAATATCAACCAAAATCTGCTAACAAAAATCTTTTGCTCTCAAAACCCATTATCAAGGTTTAGCATAAAAATATCGAAAAAGAAAGATCCGGATCCGCATCAAAATTGAATGTATCCTAAGCAATGCTCATGGATATCAAATGATACTTACTTTGTTACATTTATACGTCTAGAACACACCTACGGACTCAGCTTAGTGTTTTGAGGGTAGATTTTATGAACACGTCTCTTATGTTGCAGCAGATTACTTTTTGAGGTTGATGCATGTTCACATAAATCACAGGGATATCTGATCTTCTCATGAGCGCTTTCTATGTGAGCTTTTAAATGTCTAGGAATTGTTGCCGCATAATCACACTGGTTGCAAAACAGAGATGGTGGTTTATGTTGGGTTAGTTTATGAAATCTGACATTTGCCATACTTGCACAAACGTAGCTGCACTCGTCACATGAATATGAAACACCTTCATGTTTGAATTTAATATGTTTTTGCAAACACTGTGCAGTATTGCCAATATATTCGCACTGATCACACAAGAATTTGTTGCTTCCATGACGTGCCTGAGTATGTATTGTTAGATTAGTATTAGTCTTACCAACATATTCACATTGATCACAAAAGTAGAGTCCAGAGTGACAATTTCTAATGTGACTCTTTAGCTTTCCTTCCGACTTTCCTATAAAGTCACATTGCTCACATGGTTCATCAACAAAATGAAACTTTCTCATGTGTCTCTGAAGATAAAACTCGGACTTTCCCACAAAATCACACTGAGTACATGGACTCTCAACCCTGTGTTTAAGCTTTATGTGTTCTCTCAAAGTCCCTTCTGAGTTTGCAGTTTGATCGCATTGATCACATTTAATCAAACCCTGATAGTTCTCAGGATGAGATAACCTCTGATGTTTTCTAAAATTAACCGCTGTTATTCCCACGAAAGGGCATAAATGACAAGCAAATTTGCACTTCTCGTGAATCTCTCTCTTGTGTCTTCTTAAGCTTGGTTTTCCTTTAAAAGTACGATTACATAACTCACACTGAAACTTCTTCTTCCTGGTGTGCGCTTTAGGTTTGTTTTCAATCAGTAAGTGCTCATTAGTTTCTTCAAATTTTCTTTTCCCTAAAATCATTTTTAATTCAATAAACAAACAACCAGCAATTAACCATAAAACCGCAGAAGTCAGGACTGAGCCTCCGTCAAATATAACCAAAACGTTTGGATTATCTTTAAATATAGCATTAAAATAAAAACGTTACCAATAAAATCTAAATTAATTATTATTCAGTCCATGATCATTTTCACGAACACTCCTCTTTAATTGATTAATTGCTAACGAAGCATTTTACCTTTTTTCCTTAGAAAGTTCGTCTCTAAAAACTCCAAATTATCAGAATCTAGAAGAAAAAATATTTGAATCAGTATTAAGTTTGAAATTAAATTTGAAAATATATTTTAAGGATAGAGATATTTTAGTTCTTCTTCACTCTACATCTACTAAAGCTAAAACAAAAAAGGAAGAAACAAAAGCTATTATTCAATCCAGCGGAGGTGTGTACCGCATTGTCAGTGCTTTTTAAGCTTCCCTTTTATTTATCCCCTAGTATCCATGCTTTCCTGGCATACACACTGAATCCTTAAAATTCAGGCCAGGTCTGAACCACTAGATCCCAGGGCAAGTGGAGGAGCTCAACCCTATTTTCGTTGTATTTCAACCTACAAATCGTAGTACTTTGTCTGTAGGTTGATTGTTAATAATAATAATAATGGTCATATTAATCTTGGGATTAAAAATATTTCAAAATAAATTTCGGTATTAATAACTTCTTAAAATGCGGGATATCAAAGATTGAAAATTCGCAAAATATTAGAAACCGTCAAAAACCAAAGATTGATTCCCAAGATAACTATTAGTGAAAAAAAAACTTTTTAACACTGACATATAAGGCAGAAAATTATAGCCTTCTCTTGATTGAACCGCGGCCATTGCATTCCATGAAATCAAAATCTTTGATATCTCCCATAGCTTAACATATTTACCTTTCAAATCTACTTCCTCTTCTTTCACAGTAGCTTCTGTATTACTAGATGGGTTATATGAATCTTCTCTTGTTTTTGAATAGAAGATATTGTCAGATTTAAGATCATTGAAATCAGGAAACACTTTTGTCTCTTTTAATCGAGTTTTTAAATCTTCTTCTTGAAAATGAACTCTGTCTTCTCCAGAATTCATGATGTCATCCATTTCATCGACATCAATTTTGATTTCAAGGCATGATACTGTTTGCTCGTGTGATGAAGGAAGATCAGATATCAAATTGGTTTGCTCTTCTGAAACTAAATATTGCATAATTGAGGCACCACAAAAATTCAAATCGATGACTATAAAAGTTCATATACCCCCAGAATTAAAATAAACTTATGCATTAAAAAGGGTAGAGTTAAAAGATTCAAGATCTAAAAAATGATATTGTTAAAATGAAGATGTTCAGTGCAGACTTACTCTAAATAAAACAATGGCAGGTGGATTATAAATAAATTTTGTAGAGAATTAAATAAAAATTAATCAAATGATATTTAAAGTACCTGTTTCTAAACTTGTGAAAAGGGGACACCGCCTCATCCATTGAAATCCCAGCTGATTTACAGAACTGATCAAAGCAATTTGGAGGCGCCCAGCATTAACAATTACATCCTTCTTCTCATTCTCAGTTGGAAAACAGTTTAACTGTTTCATGAGGAGTAAGTTGTCCTCCAAACTGAACTGGAGTTTAAGAAGATCAACCATTATATTCTTAAGAACTTCATTGTCTTCAGATGTAGCATTTAAGTCCTTGGAGAAAAATATAGATAGAAACAAGGCTTAAATAGAAAATTAAAGAAACTTTCTATGCTTCCATGGGAGTAAACTTACTGCGTAAATTAGCTTAAAAACTCAATGCTTAGGGGGACAGTAAGAAATAAGGGTGACATGGAAACGCCTCATACGGAAATGCCTCAAAAAAACAGAGTCATAAAACTGATTTAATGTCGTCTTCTCTGAACTAAAAATTAAAAAGACTATATTCTAACGATTTCCACAGCCATGGCCGCAGCGCTCGGCCTCCTAGCCTAGTCTAGCCTCAGCGCACGGCCCACTTGCCTGTCCTAGTCGCAGTGCTCGGCCCCCTAGCCCGTCCTAGCTGCAGCGCTCGGCCCCCTCCGTAGCCTGCGGCGCAACCTAACTTACCCTAAATTAATGGTAAAATAATTATTAAGATATTTTTTTTAATGAGAGAAGACAACATTGAATTAGTTTTGTGAGTCCGTTTTCTGAGGCATTTCCGTGTTGAGGCGTTTCCATGTCACCGAAATACGATACACTTAGGGAGGCTAGCTGAAATATATTCCAAATAAGGTTTTAATTAAATTTGAGGTTAAAATAAAAACCTAGAAACCTCCAAAAATATTCTACTGAAAGGGACTGTAAGCGTAATTTCAAGTGACCCTCTATAATCTATGCAAATATGGCAACGGCCGATTTACAATACAACGGCACCCTTGAAACTTTTAATTAAAATATTCTTTCAGAATTTGCTTTATTTCACTAGTTCCAATAACTTTTCTGCGAGCATATAATCACATTATCTTTATATTTTCCTGAATGTTTTTGTTTAGTTTATCTCTCTGGGATTTAATAAGTGGTTCATCTAGGATCTCAAAGGGGAGCTCCATCTTAATCTGCAAAACGTTTTAAGCATAACTTCTCAAGTTTTTTCTAACTCTCATCTGGTATTTCTTCAACCGGCTTGAATAGTTTGCTAAAAACCCATGGTACTCTAGGTTTGTAAAACTAAAGAGTTTTCGCATAAGGACTTTATCAGCATGCCACCAAATGCAGGTAATCTAAAAGACGATTTTTAGCCATGATCTAAACGCTTGAAACTATCGATCAATCTAGGCAAATCGTCCCTTTTTTCGTACAAATGACAGTTTTAAATAAAAAGTCAATTTGAAAGAAAATTTGATAAATTACAAATGATTATTTATGTCAGCGTTCAATCAAAAGTTTCTTCAGGTTTCATTTTATGGACACGTCTCTTGTGCTGTCGCAGATTACTTGCAGAGGTTGATGCATGATCACATAAATTACAGGGATATCTTATCTTTTCATGAGCACTTTCAATGTGAGCTTTTAAAAACTTGGCAAGTTTAGCAGAGTAATCACACTGATTGCAAAAGAATGAAGGAGGTTCATGTTGAGTTGTTTTATGAATTTTGACATGAGCTAAACTTCCTCCAACATAGTTACACTGATCACAGGGAAAATTCACTCCTTCATGTTTAAAGTCTATGTGTTTTTGCAGTAATTGTGGACGATTTGTGACATACTCACATTTATCACACATCAATGTTTTCGAATCATGTCTACCCATGATGTGTGACATTAAAAGTGATTTTGATTTACCAACATAATCACACTGGTCACAAATAAAGTTAACTCCTGAATGACAGTTTTTAAGATGAGCCTTTAATAGTGATTCAGATTTTCCTATATAATCACACTGTTCACATTTGACCTCAGTATAATGAGAACTTTGCATGTGTATTCTCAAGTTTGCAGCTGAGTCTCCGATAAATTCACATTTCTTACATGGTCGCCTGGTTTTCTTTTTACATTTGAAATCCCCTTGTGATTCAACTAATACCCCGCATTCTAGAACATCTGGATTTTTATCTGAGTGAGATATCCTTAAATGTTTTTTAAATTTTTCTCTACTTCCAACATAAGCACAGAATTTACAAGAGTATTTATAACGTCCATGAATCTCCCGCTGATGTCTTCTTAATCCTTTTAAGCTTTTATATGAGAGTTTACAAGGTTCACAGCGTTGAATAGTCTTGACGTTCTTATGTTTTTTGATTTGATGACGACGAAGAGCTTGTTCACTTCGTGCAACATATTCACAACTTTCACAGGGATTCCCACAACCTTAAAAAGTATTTTTTTAAATAAGAATAACATATTTTTTGCAAATTATTTAAAGCAGAAGTTATTACTAAAATAATTTAACCAAGCAAACAAAAATAATTAAAAAATGTGCTTTGTAAAAATGAGGCCATTTTTAAGATTTTTAAACATCATCTATAATAGTAAGATTTACCTTTTGTATCCATTTCCTCCTCTTTCACAATTAAGTTGGAAGGATTTACTAAAGTACCAGGATTAAACTCATTCACATCCTTGAATTCAGGAAGAACCGCGGTTTCTGTGAAACGAGTTTTTGAATCAAGAAGACAGAGTTTTTCCGGGAAATTTTCTTCCCCAGCTTCCATTAGATTATCTATTTCATCGACATCGATTTTAATTTCCAGACAGGAAAGAGTTTGATCAAGTACAGGGGGCGTAATATCAGATATTGAACTGGTTTGCTCTCCTGAAATAGAAAATATACCCATATTAGAGGAACTTTGGACGAAGTTTTAAGTAACCATTTATTTATAAAGAGGCATGTTGGATTCGCAGAGGGGGTCTTAGTAAATTAGAATGATTTTCAATAAATAAGATAACCTTGATTTTTTTCTTCAAAAACTGATTATTTTCCATTGTGGATTTTCAACCGATCAAACGAGCTGAAAAACGACAGTATCTTCCACAACTATTTAATCAAATAAAGGCAGCAAGGTAACCGTTAGAAATGGGGTTTATCCAGCATCCTATGACTCTTGAAGGTACCACAAAAAATACGTTTATAAGTTGATGGTTACTTTTATTATTCTGCTTTAATGAGTGATAAACAGAAAAAAAAGCTGTGAATAAGGTATTATATTTCCTTAACAATCAAATGAAGCTTTTCTATTTAAAGTGAAAATAAGCGTAATTTTTGAACTCGGCACCAGTACACAGTACACACTTAGAATTTCAGCTAAATTCAAACGGGTTTCGATAAGTCTGCGCACAGATATCTCTTTACTAGACAAACACACAAAGGTTTTCAGGGAACTGTTCTAAATCTGGCAGTTTTCTCTTTGCATGGAGGGTCACTTGAAATTACGCTTACAGTCCCTTTAAGTTATCCAAACATGAATGAATGGTTTAGTTAGTTATGTACCTGTTTCTAAATTTGTGAAAAGAGGACACCGCCTCATCCATTGAAATCCCAGCTGATTTACTGAACTGATCAGAGCAATTTGGAGGCGCCCAGCATTAACAATTACATCCTTCTTTTCATTTTCAGTTGGAAAACAGTTTAACTGTTTCATGAGGAGTAAGTTGTCCTCCAAACTAAACTGGAGTTTAAGAAGATCAACCATTATATTCTTAAGAACTTCATTGTCTTCAGATTTGGAATTCAAGTCCTCAGAAATAATAATAATAATAATCGCTGTCAAACCTTTAATCTAGGTTAAAGATATCAAACTTTTTATAGAAAATGCGCAGATTGGAACATAAAAATCCGTGAAAGTTTGATTTCAGAAACAACAGTTTGAGCTAACTTTGAAATAAGGAAAATGGCCAGAAGTGTCATAAAAGCCTAAGATTTAACTAATTTTTTTAAGGAAAGTTTATTAGACTTGTTGCTGTATTATCTTTATTTTCCCTGGATATTTTTGTTTAGTTTAGCTCTCTCAGCACCAAGCTTCTGTTGATCTTGAACTTCAAACGGAAGCTCCATTTTAGTCTAAATATCATAAAAATGACATTTAAACAGAATATAAAAACACTTCGTCTTAAAGTATCTTGAATAAAAATTCTAGTTATAAAGAACAACATATATCATTCAACTGGGAATTGAAAAATATCTTCATTTGATAATTTTTTTTATTATTAAAGGGACTGTAAACGTAATTTCAAATTGCAAGCAAAGTTGGGATTGTCCGATTTACAACGGTACCCTTGAAACCTTTATCTGATCATTAATGTGGAAGATATTGTAGTTTTTCTATGTTTAACTGTGTTTAGTTCCTACAGGTTTTCCAGCAGTAGAAATGCGCAAGTCACTTATGCAAAGAACTCGCAAATGAAAATAAACAATTTTCAAAATTATAAATATTTAAATCTAAGTCATACTTGCTCAGACAAACCTTTTAAAGCTACCGATGTAATTCGGGCATTGCCATCTCTGCATGAATGGTCACGTAAATTCTCGTTCACGGTCCTTTAGTAAAGAAAAATATCAGACAGATCTGAAAGGCAACCCGACATGGAAACTCCAGTCCGCCATCAGGAAGCAATGGATTTTCAAGAACACATTAATTCAGTTCATCATTACAACATTATAAATAAATTGGGAGACTCTTAGTCACACATTTCTTCTGGTTTCAATTTATGAACACGCCTTTTGTGCTGTCTTAAATTACTAGAGGAGGTTGATGCATGATCACATAAATTACAGGGATATCTTATCTTCTCATGAGCACTTTCAATGTGGGCTTTTAAATGCTTGGGGATAGCTGCAGCATAATCACACAACTTGCAAAACAACGAAGGTGGTTCATGTTGAGTAGTTATGTGACGCTTCAGAGTATTCATATTTCCTCCTACATAGTTACACTGATCACATGGGAAGTTAACTCCATTGTGTTTAAAGTTGATGTGCTTTTGTAGTGCTCCTGGCCAGGTAGTAACATACTCACATTTGTCACACATAAATGTTTTAGGATCATGAATTCCGTTAACATGTGACATCAGAAGTGCTTTAGATTTCCCAACATAATTGCACTGATCACAAAGAAATTGAACTCCTGAATGCCATTTCTTTTGATGAATCTTTAGTAGTGAATCTGATTTTCCAACATAATCACACTGATCACATTTTGCCTCAGTAAAATGAAACTTACGCATGTGTTTTCTCAGGGTTAATATGGAATCTGTTACGAAATCACATTGCTTACATAACCGGTTTGTTTTCTTTCGACCTTTCTCATCCTCATGTGTTTCCATGAGAGTTCCACATTCTTCAACAGATTGATTTTTGTCAGGGTGAGATTTCTTCAGATGAATTGTGAATTTTGCTTTGGTTCCAAGATAAGAGCAGAGTGTACAAGAATATTTAAACCGTCCATGGATTTCTCTCTGATGTCTTCTTAGACCATGTCTGTCTTTATATGAGATGTTACAAGGTTCACAGCGATGAACGGTCTTCAGATTGTTATGCTTCCTATTTTTGTGTCTAATAAGACCTACTTCGCTTGGTGCTACATACTCACAATTGTAACAACGATACCAAGAACCTTCGAAATAAAATTATATTAAATTTATGCTTGTGTTTTGTAGAATATTCTTTTTAAAACAAAAATGAAATTTGGATTTTTAGGTAAAAACTATATTGTACAGAATATAATCATTATGCATAAAAGATGATAAATTTTCCAAACAAGTCATCTTTACCTTTCATATCTGTTTCCTCGTCTTTCACAGTAGTTCCGGCACTACTCTTTGGATATCTAGGAGGTAATTCTGTTGAATACAAATTCAATGTGTATTGTTTCGTTTCCTTTTTAGAAATTTTAGAATCAAGCGGAAGGTTATTTTCCTCAGGATTATCCATTTCATCCACATCAAATTTTATTTCCAGACAGGAAAGAGTTTGATCGTGCAATAAAGGAACGTCAAAACTTGTTTTCTTCCCTAAAATATTTGTAATATCTAGATTAAAGTGCTGAAGGAAAATCCAGTAGACATTTTATAACTTTAATTGATAATGAATTCTTAAATTGAGCAAATTGTCAGCATAGGATTAAAAGAAATAAAAAAGTGAGACCGCGATCAAAGATTTTATTTTCCACCAAATCAAATGACTGAATCAAACAAATCAGATTAGGTACCTGTGTCTGAACTTGAGAAAAGGGGGCAGTGACTCATCCATTGAAATCCCAGCTGATTTACTGAACTGATCAGAGCAATTTGGAGGCGCCCAGCATTAACAATTACATCCTTCTTCTCATTCTCAGTTGGAAAACAGTTTAACTGTTTCATGAGGAGTAAGTTGTCCTCCAAACTGAACTGGAGTTTAAGAAGATCAATCATTATATTCTTGAGAACTTCATTGTCTTCAGATTTAGAATTCAAGTCCTTGGAGAAAAATATAGATAGAATTAATGCTTTAACAGAAATTTAAATTATTCTTATATTAGAAATGATAAAACCACCATTTTAATGTAATGATGGTAGAGTAAGAAGTTTACCGCCTTGGATAAGAATGTTCCTTATAATGTCTACTAAGCCTACATCAAATAAGCTAATTTAAAAGCTGTACTCTGCGCTTACTAGACAAACAGTTTACTTGAGTAGACAGGGTTACCCAAAGATGAAACTTCAGAAAGGACTGTAGCTAATTTGATTTTATCATAAATTCTCTTTTCGCTAAAACTTTAAGATGTCCCTTTCTTTGAATTATCATTAATTACATCAATTAAAAATCTATAGACAAGATCGGTATAATTTTATAGTTTTAGGTTATTATTAAAGTCTTATCTAAGATTTGTTATTTTTGTAATTTCAAAATGTTCGAAAGGCACGGCTGGCAGAAAAATGAACAAAAAAACTACGATAGACTGGCGCGATCAAAACTATCTATTTTCCTGAATATTTTTGTTTAATTTAGCTCTCTCAGCATCAAGCTGTGTCTGGTCTAGAAGTTCGAACGGAAGCTCCATTTTTATCTGAAAATGAAATTTCGTTTAGAACGTAAAATCAATAGACCTCTTGTCTGAATAATTTTGTTAGAAACAACGACATTTAATGTTTATAGTAACACTGAGATCAGAAGTTATTTACTACTTTTGGTCTCAGATCAATTATATACTTAATCTTCATTTTAAAGTTCAATAGGACAATAGTTCTTTGAACAAATATTTGTCCAAATGAACTAATTTTTTAAATTTTTTTTTAAATGAATAAATGTATATTGTAATTAGTTGGTTTAAACATAATAAATTTATATTTAATTGATATACGCATGTGTTGAAATGGACTTAGAACCGGTTTGTGATATTCTGGCTTTAGTGGTGTTTAACGTTAGTTTAATCGGCAAGTAGTCCAATCGATATAGGATCTTTTTTGGATATAGTACAGAAAACTCAAAAAACCGTTTTTCAAGTAAGAGAGACCTTCCCGTTTCTGTATATTAATCCTAAATGGCGCGCAAAATTGCAATTTTCCCGGCTTTTGATACGCGACTTTGATTGGTTGAATTTAATACACTTTTAGGATACAAGTACAAGATTAAGTTAGTCTCGAGATTAAGAAAAAGAGAGGGTCACTAATTTATTTCGATATCCACCATTTTAAAGTTCCAAGCTCTGGTTTAAGAAATATTTCCAGAAAAAACATCTTTTGATGGATAAAATCAGGAACTTTCAATCAAATGTTTCTTCAGGTTTCAATTTATGGACACGTCTCTTATGCTGCCTAAGATTTCCTTGTGATGTCGATGCATGATCACATAAATTACAGGGATATCTTATCTTCTCGTGAGCACTCTCAATATGTGCTTGCAAAAACCTTGGAATTGTTGCAGCATAATCACACAACTTGCAAAACAACGTTGGTGCTTCGTGTTGAGTAGTTTTATGAACTTTGAGATGGGCCATATTTTCCGCAACATAGTTACACTGATCACATGGAAAGTTAACTCCATTGTGTTTGAAGTTGATGTGTTTTGGCAGTCTGCTTGGCCAAGTAGTGACATATTCACACTGATCACACATGTATGTTTTGGTGTCATGAATTCCCTTAACATGTGACATCAGAAGTGCTTTTGATTTCCCAACATAACTACACTGATCACAAAGAAATTGAACTCCTGAATGCCATTTCTTTTGATGAATCTTTAGTAGTGAATCTGATTTTCCCACATAATCACACTGATCACATTTTGCCTCAGTAAAATGAAACTTACGCATGTGTTTCCTAATTGTTGAATAAGAATCTGCTATAAAATCACATTGTTTGCATGGCCGGCTAATTTCCTTTCGAGCTTTAACATCATCATGTGTTTCTACTAAAGTTCCAGATTCTTCAACTGATAGATTTGCGTCAGGGTGTAATTTCTTTAAATGCTTTGTAAACTTCACTTTAGTTCCAAAATAAGAGCAGAATTTACAAGAATATTTAAAGCGTCCATGCATTTCTCGCTCATGTCTTCTTANGGGGAGAAAGTGTTTAAAATACATGTGGCGATAGAAAGTATGTGAGGTTGCTGTAGTGTGGCGATGAGGAACATGATCGATGATGAATTTAACAGCTTAAACTGTATTTAATGAAATGTGAGAATGGATGTCAAGGATCAAGTATGTCGTAAGTCGTGGAATAGAGAGCAGAGAATAGAGAAGGGCAGTGGTAAAATTATTGAAGTTTTATTTCAATACACATTTTAGAAGCGATAAATCAAAATTTCTCGTTTAAATCGACGATATATAAAAACCGTTAATTCGATTTTTTCTCAAGTTTCAAATTAACGGATCAGCCCAAATTTTTCTGAGAACCCACGAAAGAAAACAGAAAAGTCTGAAAAATTTGTAATTGTTAGCATTACAAAATATTCGTAAGGCTAGCAGACCAATCAGCAACGAGCCTAATAATCTATATTTTCCTGAATATTTTTATTTAATTTAGCTCTCTCAGCATCCAGCTGGGATTGGTCCAGAACCTCAAACGGAAGCTCCATTTTTATCTGTAAACATAAAAAAAAAATTTCAGAACGTGAAAAAAATTTTAACCAATCAAAATTAGTATCAATAGATAAAATTTAATGTCCCGGGTAGGTCTGTTGAAAGAAAAACATTGAGAAAATACAACTTTTCAGAACTCTTTTGGATTTTTAATTAAATATATCTTCAAGTTTCAATTTATAAACATGTCTCCTACTGTCTTAAAGCTTGTGATATTTATGCTAGTCGGGAAAAAAATATTATTTATCAAGAGCTAGAGAGGGGGTGGGGGGGTGTTTGGTGATATTTCAACAACAAAAAACTGGGATCTTACTTGAAAATCACACATTTTTATTATATCTTTATAGGAGTTATTTTTTCGTAAGTTTCTTCAGGTTTCAGTTTATGAACACGTCTTTTATGCTGCCGTAAATTACTTGCAGAGGTTGACGCATGATCACATAAATTACAAGGATATCTTATCTTCTCATGAGCACTCTCAATATGGGCTTTTAAAAACAAAGGAAGTGTTGCAGCATAATCACACAATTGGCAAAACAACGAAGGTGGTTCGTGTTGTGTGGTTTTGTGATCCTTGAGACGGCCCATATGGTCTGCGACATAGTTACACTGATCACATGGAAAGTTAACTCCATTGTGTTTGAAGTTGATGTGTTTTGGCAGTCTGCTTGGCCAAGTAGTGACATATTCACACTGATCACACATGTAAGTTTGGGATGTCATCCATTTCATCNCTTGTGAAAAGGGGACACCGACTCATCCATTGAAACCCCAGCTGATTTACAGAACTGATCAGAGCAATTTGGAGGCGCCCAGCATTAACAATTACATCCTTCTTCTCATTCTCAGTTGGAAAACAGTTTAACTGTTTCATGAGGAGTAAGTTGTCCTCCAAACTGAACTGAAGTTTAAGAAGATCAACCATTATATTCTTAAGAACTTCATTGTCTTCAGATTTGGAATTCAAGTCCTTGAAGAAAAATATAGATAAAACCATTTTTATTGATTGATTTTAATTTTGTGCTTTGAAACCAGTAATTTCAGATAAAACAAATGATCCAAAAAAAAGTAGTTTTTGTAGGATAAGCATTAAATACTGTTTTTAAATGAAATTTAATAGTCATTAAAGTTTAGATTTTAAAGTTCCTTTTGCTTTAAGATTGATTTTTTTTGTTGAGAATGAGTTTCGTGTGTTTAAAGTTTGTATAACCTACATAGATTGTAATTTCATTCTCAAGAAGTGTGCATTAAATTATTGTTATTATTAAAGCCAAAAGTACTCCTCCTTGTTGGGGGGCGGGGGGGGGGGTAAAAATGTACACATAATAGGAATGTTGATAAAGAGCTTTGAAAGTGGGGATGAGGAATACTTAATGATAAATATATTTAAGTATAAAAATTGCGATTTAAAAGTTTTCAGGAAAATCTGTAAAAATTGTAATAAATATTAAAAATATTCGAAAGGCTAGCAAACCAAGTCAAGTTAGTAGTTATCTATATTTTCCTGAATATTTTTGCTTAATTTAGCTCTCTGAATATCAAGCTGTGCCTGGTCCAGAACCTCAAACGGAAGCTCCATTTTAATCTGTAAACATAAAAATTAAAATTTGTTCAGAACATATAAATGTCAGAACCAAACAAAAACAAAACAAAAAAGTATTAAATTTAATTTTCAGAAAACATAATTTTTGGAACATTTAATCAAATGCATCTTCAGGTTTCAATTTATGGATACGTTTCTTATGCTGCCTAAGATTTCCTTGGGATGTCGATGCATGATCACATAAATTACAGGGATATCTTATCTTCTCGTGAGCACTCTCAATGTGGGCTTACAATAGCACAGGTAGTGTTGCAGCATAATCACACAACTTGCAAAGCAACGAAGGTGGTTCGTGTTGAGAAGTTTTGTGAACTTTGAGATGGGCCATATTTTCTGCAACATAGTTACACTGATCACATGGAAAGTTAACTCCATTGTGTTTGAAGTTGATGTGTTTTGGCAGTCTGCTTGGCCAAGTTGTGACATATTCACACTGATCACACATGTAAGTTTGGGTGTCATGAATTCCCTTAACATGTGACATCAGAAGTGCTTTTGATTTCCCAACATAACTACACTGATCACAAAGAAATTGAACTCCTGAATGCCATTTCTTTTGATGAATCTTTAGTAGTGAATCTGATTTTCCAACATAATCACACTGATCACATTTTGCCTCAGTAAAATGAAACTTACGCATGTGTTTCCTAATTGTTGAATAAGAATCTGNAGTGTGCTTGACCAATTTGTAACATATTCACACTTGTCACACATGAATGTTTGACCGTCATGGGCTCCCCTTATGTGCGCCTTCAAACGCTCTTTTGATTTACCAACATATTTGCACTGATCACACATAAAATGTATTCCTGAATGACAGTTATTCATATGATACTTTGAAGCTCTTTTATTCCTTCCAATAAAGCCACATTGATCACACTTCCCTCCACCATTTGTGTCATGTTTTAACAGTTTGTGTCTTTTGAGAGCTTTTGCATTGGACAAGACACGGTCACATTCATCACAAGGTTTCGGACCTACAACAAAAGTGGGTATAAATACTAACCAGTAACAAAGAAACCATCATTCCAAGAAAATCAAGTCCTAATCCTTTTTTATATGAATAAATAGCTGCAATAGTACAAAAGAAAGGGCAACTTTTACAGACATCAAGATTTAAATCACAATTGTGGAGTGGAGATATAATTTAGCCCCTGACACTGATCCATATCCTGGATTTTTAAAAAATAATGCACAATAAGTGATTGGTTCTTACGAGGCATGTTTTCTAAGCTTTGCAAAGAACCCGTGTCAAGTAAGACATTTTGTAATATCTCTTTCAATATTAATAGCAGCCGGTTCTATTTTTGAATGTAGACTCATATAACCCCCCTAAACAAAAGCCCTCGTACGCCCCTGGTTGAGACGTTTTATGTTCTTTGAGACGGCCCATATGGTCTGCGATATAATAACACTGGTCACATGGAAAAGTAATTCCATTGTGTTTTTTAAGTCGGCCTGACCAGGTAGTGACATATTCGCACTGGTCACACATAAATGTTTTGGTGTCATGAATTCCCTTAATGTGCTTCATCAGAAGTCCGTTTGATCTCCCAACATAACTGCACTGATCACAAAGAAATTGAACTCCTGAATGCCATTTCTTTTGATGAATCTTTAGTAGTGAATCTGATTTCCCTACATAATCACACTGATCACATTTTGAAACTTACGCATGTCTTTTCTCATGGTTGAATAAGAACCTGCTATAAAATCACGTTGCTTACATGGCCGGTTCTTTGACTTCCGACCTTTCACCTAGTATGCACATGTTTCCATGATAGTTCCACATTCTTCAACAGATAGATTTTTGTCAAGGTGAGATTTCTTAAGATAATTTGTAAATTTTTCTTTAGTTCCAAGATGATTGCAGAAATTACAAGAATATTTCAACTGTAAATGAATTTCTCTCTGATGTCTTCTTAAACCATTTCTGTCTTTATATGAGATGTTACAAGGTTCACAGCGATGAACAGTCTTTAAAAGATCGTTATGCTTCATGCTTATGTGTCGACTTAAACCTGCTTCGCTTGATGCTACATATTCACAATTGTCACAAGAATTACAAGAACCTTAATAGTAATATATTTTTAATTGAATTTTAAATTCTTTTTAAAACTAGGTAACTATATTTGAGAAAAGAATATGTATATTTACATCATATGGCCGAATTAACATAAAGAAAGAAGGCTATAACTACTTTTAACCTTTTCATAAGTGAAGTAAAAAGATAGTTTTTATTCTTTAAAATGTACCTTCATCTTTTCTTTCATGTGTTCTAGAGTTATGAAGCTTGAACTTGCATAGAGAAGCTCCTTTATAGTTACATAATTCACATTGATAACCATCTTCAAGAGAATCTGCATCTAAGAACAAAATTGTTGATGTCGGCTCTAAATGGCACAAAAATTAAGAAATTAAAGGGACTGTAAGCGTAATTTCAAGAGACCCTCCATGCAAAGATGTCAATGACCGTTTCTCAACGGTTCCATTGAAACATTTGTCTCACCAATGATGTGGAAGACATTGTCATTTCTAGGTTTAAAAATGCTTAATTCTGATAACTCCTACATTTTATCCAGCAGTAGAAATTTCATTTTCATACAGAAACCACAGTTGAACGCTCATTGCTATCTATGCCTGAATGGTCACTTGAAATAATGCTCACAGTACCTTTAAGACAAATCTGTCATGAAAAAATCTGTCATTTACAACATTAATTTTTAGCAAAATGTAAAAAATCTGAACTATGGGTATTTGTATTTGGTAAAATTCAACTCACATTTTGAATTGTCTTCTTCCTTCACATTAATTAAACAAATTGGTTCTTCAATCAAAGAAATGAATGCTGCATCTTGTTGAAGTAGTTCTTCATCAACTGGAGGACTAGGACTGTCAAGCAAGGAGTTTTGATTAGTTATGCCTTCATCCCTAACATGAATGTTTATTCTGGAAACAGAATCCTCTCCTTTCTTAATAGAAAGTTTGTTTGAAAGACTTTTGTCTTCACATAAGATGTTTTCATTTTCAATGGAAGACTTTTTTTCTTTTAAATGTATTCTTGCAAATGATGTGGCCATTATGAGCATTTAAAAAGCATCATCAGGTGCAAGTCGTTTTCGGTTTTTCGACAAAACCCTGATCAAGGTGGAGGTCAAATTTTAGTGATCCGTGTAAAGCACCAGAATTGGAGGCTGCATCCGAAATATCAGCCTTTTATCACAATTTTAAAACCAACTACAGTCTGTGAAAAATTCAGTGTTGAATTGCCCCCCCCCCCACTGATACTTCTTTATTTTCTTGAGATTCTTTTTTTTAATCCTACTTTGTTTACAATGCATATCACAGCTTTAGCTTTAACACATGTCTACATCAACTGTAGCAATATCCCTCTCTATTGTATCTTTTCATTCATTAATCCCCTAGGTTTTGGTGCACTGCACATTGCACAACTTTAAAATCTTTAAAGCTTCTAAAAATAATTTGTTTCTTTTGATACGTTAATGAAAGCACGTGACATGTTCGAGAAACGATGATAACAAATTTATAAACTCAACATGGCCAAATTGACAATTTTGGTGCTACAAACTTGTCCTTAATATCCTATTCAAAATTGTACAATTATCTCTGAAAATAAAAGGGTATTTTTTTGGACACTGCAATATCAAAATATAAACCGCTAGGATCTTACTTTTAAATCAAACATTTTTTACATTTTAATAGGATTTGTTTCTTCAAAGGTTTCTTCAGGTTTCATTTTATGAACACGTCTTTTATGTTGTCGCAGATTACTTGCAGAGGTTGATGCATGATCACACAGGTTACAAGGATATCTTATCTTCTCATGGGCACTTTCAATATGAGCTTGTAATAGCCTTGGAAGTGTTGCAGCATAATCACACAACTCACAAAAATATGTGGGTGGTTCGTGTTGAGTAGTTTTGTGAACTTTGAGATGGGCCATATTTTCTGCAACATAGTTACACTGATCACAAGGAAAGTTAACTCCATTGTGTTTAAATTTGATGTGTTTATTCAGTCTGCTTGACCAATTTGTAACATATTCACACTTGTCACACATGAATGTTTGACCGTCATGGGCTCCCCTTATGTGCGCCTTCAAACGCTCTTTTGATTTACCAACATATTTGCACTGATCACACATAAAATGTATTCCTGAATGACAGTTATTCATATGATACTTTGAAGCTCTTTTATTCCTTCCAATAAAGCCACATTGATCACACTTCCCTCCACCATTTGTGTCATGTTTTAACAGTTTGTGTCTTTTGAGAGCTTTTGCATTGGACAAGACACGGTCACATTCATCACAAGGTTTCGGACCTACAACAAAAGTGGGTATAAATACTAACCAGTAACAAAGAAACCATCATTCCAAGAAAATCAAGTCCTAATCCTTTTTTATATGAATAAATAGCTGCAATAGTACAAAAGAAAGGGCAACTTTTACAGACATCAAGATTTAAATCACAATTGTGGAGTGGAGATATAATTTAGCCCCTGACACTGATCCATATCCTGGATTTTTAAAAAATAATGCACAATAAGTGATTGGTTCTTACGAGGCATGTTTTCTAAGCTTTGCAAAGAACCCGTGTCAAGTAAGACATTTTGTAATATCTCTTTCAATATTAATAGCAGCCGGTTCTATTTTTGAATGTAGACTCATATAATTTGTTAGGAGCAGGATATGAAGTCAGATTGTCGATATCTCTCTCCGGAGTCTTGGAACCTCTGAAAAGTGACCTCCGTCGACCCCGATTTTATATCTCCGGCCTCGTTTGACATAAATAGCCCAATTTTAAAATATATACTCCCAATGACCCCTAAAATACACAAAAAAAAATTATTTTTTTAACAAGTTTTTGATGTCAAAACAGGGTGTCAAAAATTGCGTTTTTAAAATTTTTTTTTAATTGCAAAAAATGACAAGTTCTGATAAAAAATATCGGAGTAAAAGAAAAGAT
>NW_019397015.1:99927-134346 GCF_000591075.1 Eurytemora carolleeae | reverse complement strand
TTTTTTCCTTCTTATCCTGAAATGCAGTCTTATCAATACTTGAATATAAACGTAACATCAATTGTAACAGGAAAAACGATAAAATGTATCCGTTTGATTTTTTATTAATTAATCTAAGAATATATGTACACGATAGTATCGTAAAATAGTTGTATTAAATACATGTGAACAATTTTGTGCAGTTTATATAATATAATAAATATCTAGATCTTAAAAATTATCAGATATCAAAGACCATATTCATTCAAGGCATCTCCTTATTCCCATGTGTATTGAGACACCCTATATTATGTTGTGTTCAACCGAACATGATGACTTTTAAATGACTGAGTACCATGTTTCATGTGAATCTTTGGTAAATAATTTAAGAGTTAAATTTTTTTCTGCAACGACTGCTATGTGTAAGGGATGTTAAAATTAGCAAATTTAGCTGTAAACTTTGAATTAATCAATTAAACAGTTCTTAGACAAAAAGTTTTAACAAAAATTCAAAATCTCTTAATGTAGTATTAAAAATGTTGGTAAAATAAGGTTAAAACTTTGCGAAAATTTTGTTGAAAGTTTTTGAGGGAAACAAATACAATTTTGAACAAAAGTCGAATATTTTTACCAAAATTACGAACAAATAACGAAAATTTTGCAAAAAAAATTGTAAGGAGAATTTTCCCGAAAATGAAAGAGATTTTTCGTTTTCATTCACATTTTTGTTGAACAAAATTTTAGCGAAAGAGATTGAACGAAAATGTGGAAACCCTAAATTTACGAAAGTAAAATTGATTAAATCTTATTAAGCAAAAGTATGGCTCATTAATAAACCAAGTAATTTTGATTGTAAAATATTTTACATTCTTTTTAAAAAAAAAGCCTTGTTAGGTTCCATTGTGGAATTCTTTGAAAGGAATTTGGAGGAAAATGTAATTACTTTGTAGTAAAAACTTTTTAGTTTAATACTCAGACACAGGAAAGTAGAATAGAGTAGAATAGTTCTAAAGTAGAATAGAGTAGAATAGTTCTGAAGTAGTAGAATAGAGTAGAATAGTTCTGAAGTAGGATAGAGCAGTTTCTAAAGTAGAATAGAGTAGAATAGTTCTGAAGTAGAATAGAACAGTTGCTAAAGTAGAATAGAGTAGAATAGTTCTGAAGTAGGATAGAGCAGTTTCTAAAGTAGAATAGAGTAGAATAGTTCTGAAGTAGAATAGAAAAGTTCTTTAGTAGAATAGAACAGTTTCTAAAGTAAAACAGGTTAGTTTATGAAGTAAAATAGAACAGTTCTAAAGTAGAAAAGAACAGTTTCTAAAGTTGAAATCCAGAAATAAGTAATTTTTGAATAGTTAAAATTCTGTTATTACAAATTTATGTTAATTTCTAGTTTATAAGGGAATCTTCTATTATAATCAAACAAAGAAAGTAAGATCTAAATTCTTGAGTGGCACCAAGCACCCTTGATTTAAGGTTCATTCATAAACCACACACTAAACACTCGCACAACATTTTTTCTTCCTGTCTCACCCTTCAAGGTAAGATTAGTTCTAAAGTGGAAATGCAGGTTTAGAATAGATTCCTCCTTCTACCATTCTTCCTTACTCATTCCTCCATTCTTCTTTCCTCATTTTCCATTCCCGATTTAATAGTTTCTTTGGATCTTCTGATTCATCCTGGTAGAAATTAATCTTCCTCCTCTATTCTGGAAATATACAAAGTCAGCGACATGGAAACGCCTCAACACGGAAATGTCTCAAAATAACGGACTCATAAAACTAATTTAATGTCGTCTTCTCTCATTAAAAAAGATATTTTACCAATTATTTTACCATTAATTTAGGGTAAGTTAGGTTGCGCCGTAGGCTACGGAGGGGGCCGAGCGCTGCGGCAATGATGGGCTACGGGGCCGAGCGCTGCGACTAGGACAGGCTAGGGGCCATGCGCTGCGGCTAGAACAGGCTAGGAGGCCGAGCGCTGCGGCCATAGCTGAGAAAATCGTTAGAATATGGTCTTTTTAATTTTAAGTTGAGAGAAGACGACATTAAATTAGTTTTTTGATTCTGTTTTTTGAGGCATTTCTGCGTTGAGGCGTTTCCGTGTTGAGGCGTTTCCATGTCACCATTGGCAGGAGAGGAAGGACAAGAGGAAAGGAGTTGAACCTATTGAGAAGTTTGAGTCAAACTGGAGATTGTACCAATCAGTCCTTTTCTCTATTCCCAGACCGGTAAGAGTCTAGATATCGTACTTTTAGGTAAGGGATATACTTTAAACTTCTAAATAAGACTTTGTAGCCACGCCCAATCATTTAAACCTGTATCTATTATGATATACAAAACCCATCAATTAGTTAATTTCACTATTAAAAACCCATCTTTGTCCATACGTGTCTGAAGTAATCCCTGAGTCAGATTCCCTATAATAAGAAAGGACCTGTTTGTCTGTGGCAGAAAGTAGAATAGAACAGTTTCTACAGTAGAATAGAACAGTTTCTACAGTACAATAGAACAGTTTCTACAGTACAATAGAACAGTTTCTGCAGTACAATAGAACAGTTTCTAAAGTAGAAAAGAACAGTTTCTACAGTACAATTGAACAGTTTCTACAGTACAATTGAACAGTTTCTACAGTACAATAGAACAGTTTATAAAGTAGAATAGAACAATTTTTAAAGTAGAATAGAACAAGAAGAATAGTAAGGTTCTAGTCAGAAAGAAGAGAACAAAAAATGTTTGCTAGTTTACACATTATTAATAGAACATCTGAAATTTTATTCTTTTTTAGAAGAGAATAAAATCACACTACTGTAAGTAATACTTGGATAATTGAAAAATATTTATTTTATTTTAGTTGTATTTTCTTAGAATCAATTTAGAAATCAATTTCCACAGGAACAGGTTCTCTTCTTCTTCCTTCCCGCCACAGTGCTACTTGCTCTTCCTCATTCACATTCCTGTATAGTACTGCAGTTTAGACTGATTCCAGAGAATCTTATTTTAGACTGATTCCAGAGAATTGTATTTTAGACTAATTCCAGAGAAATGTATTTTAGACTGATTCCAGAGATTTGTATTTTAGACTGATTCCAGGAAATGTATTTTTGACAGATTTCAGAGAATTGTATTTTAAACTGATTCCAAACAGTTTTAATTTAGACTGATTTTGTGTTTTAGATTCATTTTATAAAATCTATTTCAGGTAATTGTATTTTAGACTGATTTCAGTTCAGAGAAATGTATTTCAAAATGATTCCAAAGTATCTGGTTTTGGACTGATTGCAGAGCATTTGTGTGTCAAAAATAATTTTTTTTAATTGAGTAAATTAATTTTTATTCAATCTTTAGTTTTAAATTGTAGGGTCTTCCGCTATACATGGGAATTGTTGACAACTTAAAGATTGTCTTTTTTAAGAATTAACATTTTAACATCCAATTTTAAACTCAAAAACAAAACAAAAAACAGCAAAAATAGCTTTTCTGAGGGGGGAGAGGTTATTCAGCAAATCCTGCTTTTTGGAGACCATTTTGGTGGGGTCATGGCAGCCATGCACCCCCTCCCTCTTAAGATACAACTCTTATACTAGCTCAAAAATCATTTAAATTGTTGATCTCAAAGTTGTCACTCAATTTCCATGTTTATTGGGACACCCTGTATAAAGTGAAACAAAGAAAACCAACTCACCAGAATGAAAGAGATTTTAGAGACTTTAGTTCTGTACAATTATGTACAAACCATTCTGCTGTGCGAACTGATAGAGTTTTACACCAGATTTCAATAGCCTAGAACATCATGATATAAATCTTCTAATAATACTAGTTTAGGATATCGTTTTCATTAATTTAATTTATCATATTTCAAAATCATACTCTCTATAACGTTTTTGAAAATATTTAATTCTGACAAAAGAAATTAACAAGAAAGAATTATCAGAATAATTTAATAGGAAGTTGCATCCTTATTTATTTTTATGAGTATGTACAGCCATAATTTACTTCAGCTGTATTGTAAAGAACAAGAAAACCCAAAAATATGTAGTTTTAAAGATTTTAAAGATCAATTTTAAATTTTTGGTGAAGTCAAATATTAATAACAAAATTCATTCTTATGCTAATTTAAAAAACTAGTCTTCGCTAATCTTCCATTTCAATTATAAACATTTTCTCTTTGTATACATTGTAAAACAAAACAAGAAAAAACAAAAAAGTTTGCGAATTTTATAAAACAATATTCGTGGATTTTCAAAATTTAATGAAAATCAAAACTTGTTGAAGGCAAATGTTTGAAATTGTGATCATCACTATAAGCCTTCCCTGAGGACATGGGAAGTCCCACACAAAATTTGGGCCGTTTTGACGTTTATTGGATACAAACTGACAGACAGCCAGACAAGCAAAGTATATATTAAAGAAGGTAAGATGACAAATCTTGAACAATTACAAGTTTTATTAGAAAAGTTAAAAGATAAAGGAAATTTAAGAATACGTACCTGCACTTTAGAAAAACTATTTTTTTCAAATATTTTCAGGAAAAGTGAATCTGTCAGATTTGGAGCAGCTTCATCGCTTCTAAAAAGTATATAATTTCTAAACATTAATTCATTAATGAAATAAATTAATTTTAAAAAATGATTTTTTAAAAATTTTACCTCAGTGAAAACTTAAGTGTTAACTTCACTAAAGAATACAAACCAAATCAAAAAGATTGAATAATTAAAAAAAAAATTTTCCGTTTCTTGGAAATCAAAACTTTCTCAAATACAGTCACCCCACTAAGCTTTAAATTTTTGACCCAAGCTTGCGTAATTCTACCGAATTCCTTAATCAAACTTTGATGCAAGTTGGTGAAGAAGTTCGTGAATTATAATCGGACACACAAACAGACAGACAATCACAGATTACTACTTTATATATGTATAAATAGATAAGTAGATAGCATGCCAAGCAGCATCTATATATAAATTTGGCTTGTCTTGTTGTTTGTCTGTCTGTCTGTCTGTTTGTTTCCAATAAAAGTCAAAACGGCTGAACCGATCAGGCCCAATTTTTTGTGGGACATCTAAGGACCCCAGGGAAGGTTTATGAATGATCAAAATTTCAAATATTTGTCTCCATCAAAATTCGATCTTCATTAAATTTTTGAAAATTTTGAAAATCCACGAAATTTTTTGTGAAAATCCGCAAATTATTTTTGTTTTGTTTTACGATGTACACAAAGAGAACATGTTCACAATTAATTTAGAAGATGGGCGCGAAGCGCCCTCTAAGGCTAGTTTAGAATATATGTCGATAGGGAGAGATGGCTAAACTACATATATCAATAGGGAGAGATAGTTAAACTAAATATATCAATAGGGAGAGATGGCTGAACTAAATATATTGATAGAAGAGATGGCTGAACTACATATATCAATAGGGAGAGATGGCTGAACTAAATATCGATAGAAGAGATGGCTGAACTAAATATAGCCTTGTTCAGCTAATCTTAAAACTACATAATAAAGCTCTTCGCTCCTTAGTATATATTTGTATATTTATTTGTTAGCCATAGTTAGCCTAATGGTTTGACCAAATTAGCTAAATCATTTCTTTCAAAATTTGAATTTTTTTACAAGCAACTCTGGGATCACCAGTTCGTCTTTGGTTTGTTATCCATGCCTAGATTTGGTGCAAAAGGTAGAAGAATAAGCAGGCTTCCCATACTCAGATTCTTTAAATGTAAGTGTTCTAATCTATATTCATATCAGCATTAATCACAGTATTCACTTAATTTTAGATCATTGAGGAACTGATTATTTAAAAATAAAAAACTGCAATGTCTTTAATTTCCATGTCTAAGCAGGTTATACACATTAATTTGAATAAATTTTGGTGAATAGATTTTAAAGAAGTATCAACAGGACAGCTAATTTAATAATTTGAGAAATCTGAAGTTACATCTAGTTTCCATTTTAAAGTAAATGAAATTGTGAATTCATCTTTAAAAACAATATTTTGGCATACAAGCACCATAAGACATCAATTTGATAGGAAAATAGTGCTTCTCTGTTTACATTTAATCTCTACAACAACCAGAAACTTCAGTTCCCTTTCAGCAAAAACACTTGAAAGTGTTTAGATTGGATGCAGTTAAAGTCTCAAATATCTTCTAAATGAACGCTTCTGAAACTTTTCAGTTTAATTTTGTGGGAAATTCACTTGCCTTTGGTTCCTGTATTCTTTCCATAGAGAATAGAATATATATTAGAGGGTATGAATTTTGTCAGTCCCTTTCAGCCTGAAAGGGAGTTCAAAGTGTACAAATCATGTAAATGTTCACAAATTATATGCAGTAGAATACATTAATACAGTATGTTCACTAGACTATTCATTTCAATTTCGAATTTTTTAAAGCTGTTAAATAAACTTTATAATGAATTAGGTGAATAAAAAACATCATTTGATTTATAGTTATAACGGAAAATCATCGTTTGTAAAGTGAAATGATCATTGGTCAATTATGAAACCAGCCTATTTCATAATTTGGTTTTCTTTTAACATTAATTTTAGATTTTCTATAAAATGATATTCCAGGGCCCAAAAGGTTATATAGCATAAATATGTGAAGTACACCTGCAGTATGGAAACAGTAAATGGCCGTTTTACACTTTTTTCTAGTAAATTCCTCTCTAATATATATTCTATTCTCTTAGATTCTTTCGCTTTGCATGTCCAGCATACTTCGGAAGCATAAGTCATGTATTGCCAATATTATCAAGTATTGCCAATATTATCAAGTATTGCCAATATTATCATGTATTGCCAATATTATCAAGAATTTAATGAGACTATTATTGAGATCTTCAACCTAATGACAGTTATAAGTGTACGAATTATAGTTTTTAGAAGTAAAAAAGAATCTGATTAAATACTAATGATTAGATCTGAAAATTTAATTTGATTGAAAACTGATGAATCTATTTCATACTCCAGGATTATTTGAACATCCACGGTCTACCATAATTTATTGCTAAGATCTCATATTGACAAGAACCCTCCCCCTCAGCTTTTTAGACCCTATTAACGGTCAAGACTGTTTTCTTTCCGCAAGAATAACATGTTCAATGTTGGAGAAACTATTTATTGAAATCATCCTACTCAAGCATAGATTTTAGACAACCCCCTGAACCCCCTGAAAGAGGGTTCAATTTAGACAACAGAGGTGTATATATAGGATAGTT
Source organism: Eurytemora carolleeae (assembly GCF_000591075.1). Taxonomy (NCBI): domain Eukaryota; kingdom Metazoa; phylum Arthropoda; class Copepoda; order Calanoida; family Temoridae; genus Eurytemora; species Eurytemora carolleeae. The sequence continues at coordinate 127,151 of NW_019397015.1, read as the reverse complement.
AGATACATTAATTTTTTCAATATAATTTTTTCTGGATTCCTAATTCAATGGAATGCACAATATTTTATTGATTTAGATTTTAAACTATCTTATCCCAATATCGTTGCAACATGATGGTGTAACCTTTTATATTTTAAACTTCGACCATTTACCCAATGAAAATTTATTGTTAAAAATATCAAAGGTTTACAATATCTCGTTGCATTGCAAAGATTCAGAATTAGAAATATCGAGTTTAAATTCCTGAAAATTGCAATGTGAAATATTTGATAAAGAGCGCCTTGAATTTGCTTGAATGCTGTTATGCCTGGAGAGGTTTCCATATTTGTTCATCACATTCAGCATGGTCATCTGGAGAGTGTTCAGTCGATCCTGTAGACTTGACACCTGAACATCAAACACTGTCCAGTAAAATAAATTATTTCCTATTATTTTGAAACAATTTTTTGAAAAGGTACAGCGTTTAGAGTTGGTAAAATGTCTTTTCCTATCTTTTGTTATGTAGTTTCAATCTCATTTTATTTCTAACTGTGAAAACCACTTTATGTCAAGGGTTACCCACAAAGTATTAGACTTTTATGACAACCTAAAATTGTAGAGAACCATTAAAGTTAGTTAAAAGACTAAATGAATTTTGCACAGTAATTATCTTTGAAGTCTTATCCTGTGTAGGTATTCCCGTGAATATTAAGAAGTTGCAAAATGTAAACTTAATCTTAATGTTTATAAATTCTAATATTGTTCATATCTGTATCTTTTATTCATCTTGTGTTAAACATTTCTTATTCTTATTCTTCAACATTTTTTCAAAGTTAAAGGGACTGTGAACGCATCAACTATACCCGTTAAACCTTTATATTAATAAGAAAAAGAATAATATTATCGTTTTGAAACAAGTTTAATTTTAACAATTTATCCTTCGCCTACTGCATAATTCCACAAATCTGCATGTACAGGATGACAATAATTAAAGGAATTGAGTTTTAGCCACAAATTCAAATTTTCTAATCCCTATATCTTTGCAACCCGATGGTGTAAACCATTGATATTTCAAACTACGACCATTTGATCAAACATTGTTCATGGTTTGAAATATCTAAGAACTACGACATTGGGTCGCAAAGATATAGGGGTTAGAAAATCAGAGTTTGTGGCAAAAACTCAATTCCTTTATCAATGTTTAGAAGAAAAAATTAATATCACATTTTTTCTTGGTCATATGAAGGTTTAAATAATACCCTTGTGAGTCTGATATTGTTTACACATGAAATTAAGCCAACAATCCCTTTAATATTTTTCAGGAGTAATAAAGTTTCAGTAGAAAGTGTATAGGAAAATTTTGGCTCGAACAATCTAATTTTAAATTCATGTGTAATATTTGATATTTATGTGAATAAATTTAATGACTAAAAACTTAGAATAAAGTTTTAAACTTGTCTTTTTGTAGAAAATTTGAAATTTTTGTTTTAAAACAAGTCTCGCTAAAATACATACTTTACAGTTTTGGATGGATCCGGAACAATAAAGAAGTTAGCCAGGACGATAAAGTGATTAAGAGGGGATATAAAATAAAAATTATAAATATTTCCAAACAAACAGAGTAAGAAGAATTTGAAATTATTGCCTGGTTTTGAAGAGTAAGAATATTTTGATCTCCGAGGGCTTCTGAAAGCCCAGCATTACTATTTGCGTCAGTACTGTCTATCTCTAAATATTATTTATAAATAAAACGATTATTTATTCATTTATCAAAGTTTGAGATATAAAAGTTGCACAGATATAAGAATTTGAAAATTAGAGTTTGTGGCAAGTGTTTATGGTTGCTTTAGCAAGATTCAAATCTGGATAAAACTCTGTTATCCCAAAATTCTCAAATTAAATTTTATGTTTCAATGGAATCTTGATTTAGTAAATTTACCGCTAGAAAATAAATTTCTATAAGAGGTTACGGTAAAAGATGTTGGAATAAGGAGGGAAAAAATATTTGCTTCACTAAGCAGCCCGACTACCACAATTATTTTTAACTTCTGTTGCTGTTTGTTTGTCTGTTTGTCTGTGAGTTTGGGGATTTAAGTAAAAAAATGAAATACTAGGTTAAAACTAAAAATATTTTGAACTACTTTTTATGCGCATTTAAAGCTTTGTTCATGAGATTCCATGGGGGGTCAAGAGGACTACTACCCCCCCCTGAACACGCTGCTTAAAAAATAAAGCGAATCACCCCAAATACTTAGCTTACCTAGAATAAGGCTTTGTAAAGCAGTGCAGTATTTTCTAATATTTAAAGCAGTTCCTGACTGGAAGTTTGTACAGTTCTTCAACTCAAGTTTAACTAAAAAACACATGCATGTATCATGGAATAGGATATGAGATTAATATAACCATTATTTGCATTAAATATTTGCTAGTTTAAAAAAAAAACTTTTTATGAAACTTTCCACACTTTTAAACTGTATTCGGTTTAAGTTTGCTTTTATTAAACTTTGCAGAATTTTTATCATTAAAAAAGTAAAAAAGGAGTCAAAAACTATTTTTAAACACTTTTGTCTTTTTTGCATAATTTTTCCCTGGTCAAAGTTTATACAAATGTTTCGAATAAACAATTTTTAAAACACTTTTATTCCTTACACTAGATGCCAAATTGGGACTCTGAGATAAAATATATGCCAAAAAAAATATCATAAACGATAACCAACACTAGCCATAGCTATAGGTTGAAAAATCGCCTAACATATTTCACATTATTTAAAGAAAAACTTTACTTTTAAACGATTATTTGTTTGCATGACAAAATAATGTCTAGAAGGGCTCAGTTTCATTTGCCATGATTACCAGTTCGAGACAGCAACAACTACACCTATATGTAGCCAATGCCTCGTCTACAGAAGTGAAATATTGGAAATGTTCGATTAAAATGTGCTCAGCTGGAATTCGAACCCGAATTTCTTCCTCAAACCTATGAGAGGATTGCTAATATTGTCCTACAGTATAATACTCTTCCCATAGTACCTAAACCTGATAGCTCAATGAACTGTCTCTGCATTATATTTGTAATTTGTAATTAATTAAAAATTATACATATATGTTTGTTAATTATAACCAAATTTAATTTTTATTATGGCAGGTGTAATTATAGCAAGTGTAATTCTGGCAAGTGTAACCATTATGGCAAGTGTAATTTATGGCAAGTGTTACTTATGGCAAATGTATTATGGCAAATGTAATTATGGCAAAAGTATTTATGGCAAAAGTATTATGGCAAATGAAACTGAGCCTCTGGTACATAANCCCCCCCCCCCACCGTTTTATTTCCATTTTCCATTATTATTACCTAGTTTTTGTCCAAAGGCCATAAGAGGAAGATCAAAGTTGTCCACAGAAGAAACTCTGATTTTCAAACCAACAAATAAGATACAAGAAAACCAACAAATAAGATACAAGAAAAAAATCACCCATTTAGTTCGTGAATTATCTAAATATGACAATTGGGTTTACAGCTCCCAGTTTAGTCATGAAAGAATTTTTTCTTTTAAGATTTACAAGAAAATGAATTTCTTTTCAATAATATTAAAAAAAAGCAATAATTAATCCTCTCACAAAAACATGAATACAAATTTGTTGCTTCCAGTTAAACACTCCTGTATATTGAGAGATGACTAATTTCCCTGAAAAAAAAAACATTCTGATAAGTTTTGATGGTTAAACTTTTTAAAAGTTTTATTTTTACAAAGGATTTTCCTCAAACTTTATCCAAGACCTGAAGGATTTTTAATGTTTTCGTCATTTTTCAAACTTTCTTGAAAACATGGTAAAGCAGTTCTTAATATATTCTTCCTGCGGGGTCTGGCCAAAACAGATGATGGAGATTTATCGAAAAACAAATCTAATAAGATGAAAAAAAAACTATTTTTTGCAAGTTATAGATTTAAAATTCAAAATGTCCAACCAAATTTCGAAAATACTAGGATTAAAAGTTTTCAAGATTTATTCATTCCTTAAAATTCACCACTTATTGTTTAATTCCTTCTTTTTTCTTTTCTTTTTTAAATTAGTTTGTGTTTTCGTTATGTATTATTTATTTGCTAATTTCAAAATATAAAATGTACGTATGTAAAACACTTTGAAGCACCGGCTATCTTAACAATCATTTATTTATAAATTTAAAAAGAGGAAATATCCCCTCAAATGATAAAAATTTTCAAGGTAGATTCACGCCTTCATTTTCGGAGCTATTTTCATGAGATTTTGCATGGAGGTCAGATTATGATTAACTCTGGGAACGTTTTTTCAAAATGCATTTTTATCTTTTTTTTTGAAAAATATAGGTTTTCCTAATGTCCAGCACAAATTGTACCGATATTATGGTGGGTAATGTCTTCCTTGATTTTTTTGAAGAAATATTTTTTTATTTATTTTTTCCCTATTTTTTCCCCGCCATTTTTTCCTTGGAAATTGAATTTGAGTTCCTGTGTTCATTTTTGCAGGTTTTCTGTTTAAACTTTAGATCCAGATCCATAATTGTGATTAACTTTATGGACTGAAGAGGGGCCTATTCTCCTTTAAAGTGTATTTAATTTCAGCTGAACTATATGTATTTATCTTGTATTAAGTTTAATAAAGAGGTTTAAAGAAAATAGTAACGTTGGAAAAAGACACCACATTCAAGAGTCTTAAAAAGGGGTTTAACAAAAATGTTTCAAAATCAAACATCGATTCACAATGGTGCAATTATAAATATTTATCAAAATCAAGATTGAATATCTCCAACCCAACAAAAGTTTAAAGGGACTAAAATCGTAATTTCAAGTGACCCTCCACGCAAAGAGGACAATGCCCGATTTACAACAGTACCCTTTACACCTTTGTGTGGTTTAAGTACAGAGATATATGTGTGTAAACGCATCAAAACCCGCTTGTGTTCAGCTGCAAATTCTTGTGTACGCTAAGTTAATCGTTCAGTTTGCACACAGCGCAGTACTGTGTACGCAGCTTAATAAAAGGCAAGCTGGCATTGAAAAGTTTATATACATATATTTCTGCACTTGACGAACACACAAAGGTGTTCATGGTACCGTTGTGAATCTGGCAATGCCCTCTTGCATGGGGGGTCACTTAAAATTTTGCATACAGTCCCCTTAACCTATACAACATTTATTCTTCTGTGTAAATAAAGACCAATTACCTGAATCTACTAAGTGGGAAGAAAGTTTCAGGCCAAGTCATGCAGAGATGCATTTGTTCAATTTTTGGACAAAGGACTTGGACAACCTCTAAAAATGTATTTGTTAATTCTTAGACAATGAACTTGGACAATCTCTAAAAATGTATCTGTTAATTCTTGGACAAAGAACTTGGACAATCTCTAAAAATGTATCTGTTAATTCTTGGACAACGAACTTGGACAATCTCTAAAAATGTGTTTGTTAATTCTTGGACAAAGGACTTGGACAATCTCTAAAAATGCATGTGTTAATTCTTGGACAAAGAACTTGGACAAACTCTAAAAATGTATTTGTTAATTTTTGGACAAAGGACTTGGACAACCGTCAAAAAAGTAATATTAGAACTGAATTTTGAACAATTTTACAATTTAAAAGATGGGAATACAATTTTCTTAAAACAATTGGTCAATTACACGGTTCCTTCATTTATTCTTAATTTCAAATATTATCATTACTGCTTGTTACCAAGGTACTCTGGACTGCACTGTGCGGGGCCTCGACCGTTGTAGCCCGTCAGTTTCAGGTTTAAATGTCTAGAAAATATGTCATTTTCAGGTTTAAATGTCTAGAAAATGTCAGTACCAGTTCAGGTTTAAATATCTACAAAATGTGTCAGTTTCAGGTTTAAATGTCTAGAATATGTCAGTAACAGTTCAGGTTTAAATGTCAAGAAAATGTCATTACCAGTTCAGGTTTAAATGTCTTGAAAATGTCAGTACCAGTTCAGGTTTAAATGTTTAGAAAATGTCAATTTCAGGTTTAAATGTTCAAAAATCAGTTTCAGGTATCGAAAATTTTTAAGACACATCATTTTCAAACTTAAATGTCTGAAAATGTATTTTACAGGATGTCTGATTTTCAAAAGGATAGACTAAGGAATTGAGTCTTTTCCACAAACTCAGTTGTTCTAATCCCTATATCTTTGCAACCTGATGGTTTAAGTCTTAAATATTCCAAACTTTGATTATTTGATCTAACAAAGTATCTAAGGTCTACGACGTTGGATTACAAAGATCTATGGATTAGAAAATCAGAGCTTGTGACAAAGACTTACTTCCTTTAAATCATGAATGCATTAAAAAATCATGAAATCATAAATATTAATTTTAAGGTTAGTATTCAGTTCCTTATCAATTTCCTTGTTTTTAATAAATTGTCATGCATTGCAAGAACATTTGTTTTAAAGGAAAACTGTAAATTTATTCATGAATTTCAACTACAGCTGGGTATGGGACTTAACAAGGGGGTTACGGGTACTAAGACCTACCCCCCCCCCCTTAAAAAGAGGGGGGAGGTAACTTTCCATTTAATAATAATATTAGCTACGACATTTGGATAATCATATAGGTCCAGACATTTCTTTCAATTCTTAAACATTCTATTTCAGATGTACTGTAACCAGCATGGGCGCAGTAGCTCGGAGTATGGATAGTTTCATTGATGTAACCCCTTCAGTTCTGATACGGACCCTGCAGAGCTAAGCTCGGATTGTAAGTTGTTCTGTCCTGTGCTCATTAGCTAATTGTATATAGCTATAGTTCGGATGAAACGTATGTTGGTTTCTGTCCGTTGGAAATAAAGCCACGCCAGAATAACTTTAATTCCTTTAATAACCTTAATCCCTTTAATAACCTTAATCCCTTTAATAACCTTAATCCCTTTAAGAACTTTAATTACTTTCATAACTTTAATCCCTTTAATAACTTCAATAACTGTAATCCCATTAATAACTGTTATCCCTGTAATAAATGAAATCCCTTAATAACTGTAATTCCTTTAATAACTGTAATCCCTGTAAAAAATGTAATCCATTTAATAGCTGTAATCCCTTCAATAACTTTTATCCCTGTAATAAATGTAATCCCTTTAATAACTGTAATTCCTTTAATAACTGTAATCCATTTAATAGCTTTAATTTCTTAACTATGATCCCTTTAATAACTGTTATCCCTGTAATAACTTTAATGCCTTTAATAACTGTAATTCCTTTAATAACTGTTATCCCTGTAATAAATGTAATCCCTTTAATAAATGTAATCTCTTTAATAAATGTAATCCCTTTAATAGCTGTAATCCTTTAACTATGATCCCTTTAATGAGTTTACTCTCTTCAATAGCTTACTCTGATTGCATCCCTGTTTTATTCATAAGCCAGAGTGCTTCATGCAGATGATTATGCTCCAGGATTCTGGTTCATTTTATTCATTTTGTTCATTTTATTTCAAAACTTAACATTTTCAAACTATTTTATCGAGCAGAAAGTTTCATAGTTTGAAATATAGAAGGTTTACGAATTGAGTTTTAGCCACAAATTAAATGTTCTAATCCCTAAATCTTTGCAATCCGATGGTGTAAACCTTTGATTTTTCAAACTACGACTATTTGATATAACGGAATTCATAGTTTGAAATATCTAAGATCTACGACATCGGGTCGCAAAGATATAGGGGTTAGAAAATCCGAGTTTTTTGGCAAAAACTCAATTCCTTTCTTGCATAAAACTCACTGGGTCCACTTCGTCCACTAAACATGCACTGGGTTCACAAGACGGGCTGGGTCCACTAAACACTGTGTTCACAAGAGGGGCTGGGTCGAATAAATTTGTATGAATTTAAAAAAAGGTACTGCATAATGCATACATGATACACGATGTGTTAGTTTAAGATGAAAAATAGAAATCACCAATGAATCATTACCTCTATCCAGGTTGGACTAGTTTTGTCTTTGATATTGCCCTTCAAGTTAGGAAAGAACCGAAAAAAGTATTGAATTTTCAATTTTTCAAGGTCTGCTTAATTTTTCAAAAGTTGACCATTCATTTTTATGGTTAAGGTGTTGGAAAGATTCAATAAGTTTAAAAAGTGGGTCGGAGAAATGCTAAAAAAATATTTGCTAAAATATTATCTTGCAAAACATGTTAATATTTCAATTTCTCAAGGACTTTTCAAATATGTAAGACTAATAGCTCAATTTTAAATATCTTTCTTGTAAATAAATTGAGTCTTGGCCCCAAACTCTGATTTCCTAATCCTTAACTTTGCGACCCAATGGCGACTTGATTAAAGTTAGAAATATCAAAGGTTAGAACCGTCAGGTTGCAAAGATATAGGGTTTAGAAAATTCGAGCTTCGTGGCAAAGACTTAATTCCTGTGCATTCTAGTGCACAACGCTTTTTAGTACTAGGCTTTTAGAGCGCTTCCCGTCCATCTTCTATTATATAAAAAAATCGTGGATCATTCACAAACCTTCCCTGGGGTCATGTGAGGTCCCACCAACAGTTTAGCCGTTTTGGCGTTTATTGGTCACACACAAACCAACTAACAAACATACAAGCAAAGTATATTTATATAGATAGTTAGAGAAAAAAGATAGGGTTTGTAAAAGTAAATAAATAAAGCGGTAAATTTATTTCTCTTGAATGGAAAATGATTAAATTTCCTGAGATTACTTAGATGTATGAGGAGAAGGGTCAGAGTGTGCAGGGACAGCTTTTCAATATCAGTCAGATCAATTACCTATTCGAGGATAGATCAATTACCCAATCAATCAGATCAATTACCTAATCAAGGATAGATCAATTACATAATCATTCAGATCAATTACATAGCCAGTCAGATCAATTGCCTCATCAATCAGATTAATTACCTAATCAATCAGATCACTTACCTTATCAATCAGATCAATTACCTAATCAATCAGATCAATTACCTAATCAATCAGATCAATTACATAATCAAGGATAGATCAATTAAAAAATCAGTTAGATCAATTACCTAGCCAGTCAGATTAATTACCTAATAAATCAGATAAACTACCTAATCAATCAGATCAATTACATAATCAAGGATAGATCAATTACATAATCAGTCAGATCAATTACATAGCCAATCATATCAATTGCCTCATCAATCAGATTAATAACCTAATCAATCAGATCAATTACCTAATCAATCAGATCAATTACATAATCAATCAGATCAATCAGATCAATTACCTAATCAATCAGATCAATTACCTTATCAATCAGTGCAATTACCTAAACAATCATATCAATTTAATGTAAAGCAAGAAAATATTGTAAAAATCAGTTTTTTGTATTTTTTCTTATAATTTACGGGTGCCAACTGCCAAGTTCTGGAGGGAATTATAAAAAAATGTAATCCCTATATCTTTGCAACCATCTTTAAATGAGATCTTTGCAACCATCTTTAAATGAGATCTTTGCAACCATCTTTATATGAGATCTTTGCAACCATCTTTTTATGAGCCTTTGATAATATTTTTAGTATGACTTCACTTTAAAGAAAACAAAGATCTATGACATTAGGTTGCAACGATATAAGGACTAGAAAACTAGAGTTTAATTACCCTGAGCTGAAGGCATCCAGGTCTCCTGTTTCTAGAAAGATCTTGAGCCGTTTCATTTAATCCGATCAGATATCTGACTCCTAGATCCGTTATAGGAGCTGGACCCCGCACCCTAAATATTCATTTAATCCGATCAGATATCTGACTCCTAGATCCGTTATAGGAGCTGGACCACGCACCCTAAATAATCATTTAATCTGATCAGATATCTGACTCCTAGATCCGTTATGGAGCTCTTGACCCCGCACCCTAAATATTTATTCAATCCGATTAGATATCTGATTCCTAGATCCGTTATAAGAACTGGACCCCGCACCCTAAATATTCATTTAATCCGATCAGATATCTGATTCCTAGATCCGTTAAAGATATAAGATATTATAAGATAAATATTAAATTATAAGATATTGTTTGTGTTTTAGGAAATGAATAGAAATTGAAATACCACAAGTGTGGTTCTGTTAAAAATGAAATATTTCCTACAAACGATATGTATTATACGCCTGTCAAATAAATTGAAATCTTCTTGTTCAAAAGTTCCGTTCCGTCGTTCCGTCATCGTTCGTGAACGAACCATTTTGTTCGTTTTTTAAATCTTTCTAAACCCAACTGATTTCGTTCGTTCTTAAAATTATTTTATATTTCGTAAAAAAACTATTGTTTATCAAAAGTTTGTTGGAAAAAAACTATGCTTAGCAAAAATAAAAAATCGTTTTTTCAAATTTCTTTTTTGAAAGTTCAATAAAAAACATAATTTTTTCAAGATCATTTGAACGATTTTAAATTGTTCGTGTTTTTTCGTTAAAAAAACGTTAGTTTTAATTTGTTCATTCGTTGTTCGTTTGTTTTCTGAACGTCCCCATCATCGTTCTATAAAAACTTCGTTCATTCTCCAAAATTTGACTCGTGTTTTAATATTTTTGACAGGATTTACCAATAAAGATGGGGATTCAGTGACGAATACTAAATATCGTCTTTGTTAATAATTAGCGCTGTATTACATAATTTCAATGGGCATGATAACGTGACAGCTGCATAGAATATATTTCATTGAATTAAAACGTTGCTTACAGGGTTACCAACAAAGGATGAAACTTCAGGGACGACTTACGGAATTTATACTGCATGTTTTCTCATATTCATGATTCTCTGCAACTTCAAACTTCTTTCTTTTTTTGCCAAATCATTGAATACGCCATTGTAAGATCCCCAATATAGGCAAAAGACTTAATTTAAACTTGGTACCGTCATATTTGAAGATTTTCAATTCGTCCTCACAGTCTCATGCTTAGTGGTTAACTCTGTATGATGAGTCTGTAATATATCTGTAGTTTATGTAAGATGAAGAGTAAAAAGGAACAACTTTACTTCGTTTCTTTACAGCAATAGCATTACCATAATATACCAACAGTCATTTTCTAAGACGAATTCAACATCGTCACTTTATTCCCGCTTTTATTGGGACGAACTTAAGTGCTCATCTATTAGGACACCCTGAAAAAGTGTACATCTATTGGAACACCCTGAAAAAGTGTACATCTATTGCAACACCCTGAATAAGTGAATATCTTTTGGGACACCCTGAACAAGTATACAACTATTGGGACACCCTGAACAAGTCATGTACATCTATTGGGACACCCTGAAAAACTGTACATCTATTGGGACACCCTCAAAAACTGTACATCTATTGGGACACCCTGAAAAACTGTACATCTATTGGGACACCCTGAAAAACTGTACATCTATTGGGACACCCTGAAAAACTGTACATCTATTGGGACACCCTCAAAAACTGTACATCTATTGGGACACCCTGAAAAACTGTACATCTATTGGGACACCTTGAAAAACTCTACATCTATTGGGACACCCTGAAAAACTGTTCATCTATTGGGACACCCTGCACAAGGTGCAACTATTGGGACACCCTGAACAAGTCATGTACATCTATTGGGACACCCTGAACAAGGTACATCTATTGAACAAGTGTACATCTATCAATGAAATCTAAAACTCTTTGAAATCTACTTTATGGTTGTCAAAAACATTATGAACATATTTTAATATTTTAAAATATTGTCTAAAATTGCACAGATGCTAAATTATTTTCAATATTTTAAACTTATTCAAATTTTTAACTTATAAGAAAGAAAATATTTTATGTTATTTTTTGACAAGCTGAGAGGCCCGGCATTGCTCGTGGAAAAAAATTTTTGAAAACAAAAATTTTGAAAAAATAATTTCTAATTTTTTGCCTCTAAAACCTACCGACCACCCATGAGTGTCCACAAAAAAATTCAGCCCAATTGGTCAAGCCATTTGGCCTCCTATACGCAACATATATATGCATGTCTTGTTTTATTATTATATACAGTTTTAAATAAAAAAGAAAATGCATTATTTTTCCATATTTCTAATTCAGTAAAGACAATATTTTATCATAAATATGTAAAGATGAAAACTTAATTTTCAACATTGTTTAATATAGTAAAGATGCTTCATTATTTTTCAATATTTCTAATATTAGAACGAAAATGTTTTATTACACATAAAATGTCTCAATAGTGTATCATACGAAAAAATTATAATTTTCAATTTAGTTTGAAATGATTAGTTTTTCATATTTCAAATTTAAGAAAGATGAAGAAAGATAATTTTTTATTTCTAATATTGTTAAATTTGGAAATGTAATATTTCATAATACAGAAAAAAACTATTTTTATAATTTTTAACAATGCTTGAACTAGAAAATAAAATTTGATTTTTGGATTTTATCTCACAATTAGAAATATAATATTTTATTTTATTTCATCCTGATATTCTAATCCCTATATCTTTGTAACCTGATGTCTAAGACCTTTCATATTTTTAACTATGAATTCTATATACCTGATCAAATAGTCAAAGTATGAAATATCAAATGTCACTTCATTGAGAAGCCACAATTAAAAATAATTAATTTTCAATAATCAAAGAGAAAACAATATTAACATCTTTACTACAGGGAGTCCCAATAAACATAAGAATTCAGTCACGAATTGGATATCGTCTTTTCAAATAATTCTTAGATTTAGTATAGTGATACCTACTGAGGATACTGAAAAAGATGTAATCTGTAAGAATTTCGTCGCAATGTTCACATTTTGTTTGTTTATGTTTTGACTGCATAAGGGTGTACGTGTACTTAGTAAAACAAGAAATTTCACTGTTCATCTTGCTGATACATTATAGACACATCTTTATAGCCATTTACCCTTTTCATAGATTAAACTCTAGAAGATATAATAATATTATGGCTTTTAAAATTAGGTATTACAATGCTAATTCATAACAAAGACGATATCGAACTCGTCACTGAATTCCCATGTTTTTTGGGAACCCTGCAGATATATCTGAAATATGGTTTTGTACCTGAATTCCTTGAGATTGCTGCATGTATTCCCGACTGCCCGGCAGATATTATTATTGACTAGGGTTCCGAGGTTCAAGCTGGTCAACTCAGGAAGCTCTCTTTAATACACTAGCGTGGGAATTCAGCTATGACAGGAATTATTCATCATCCCACTGTGCAATCGCCTGAAATAAACTGTAAACCCCTAACCAAGTCACATCCTGACACAAACCTTCTTTAAAGATTTAAATTTTCATCAACAATTTGTTTCAGCACCAATTCAACTTATTATTATCATTATTCAACATTTATAAACTATCAACTTCTGAGGGTTTTTTTGGTGTACATTTATATTGTTATAAAAAATAAATATTGTTAATTGAATCTAACCTCAATAAAGTTTATAAGAGGAATTATCATTCTTCAAAGGAATTGAGTATTTGGAACAAAATCAAATATTTAAACCTCAATATCTTCAGAACCCGATGTTGTAAACCTTTAATAGTTCAAACTCAGCTTATTTGATCTAACAGAATTCATATTTTAAAATATCTAAGGTCGGGAACATTTGGTTTCAAAGATATCGTGATTAGAAAATCAGAGTATGTGGCAAAGACTCAATTCCTTTTGCTAAAAAATAAAATAAAATTTCAATACTGACGCTACGAGTATGAATGAAGTATAGTAAAATAATTTGATTGAGTGGAAAAGACTTAATTCCTTTACCTGTGTTTGAAATCATTATAATCAGGAGGAGTTGAGTGCTCATCCAGTCCACTTAGATTCAAGTGCTCCAGGTACTTACATCTTAATATCAATATATTAGATTCAAGTACTCCAGGTGCTTACATCTTAACATCAATACATTAGATTCAAGTACTCCAGGTACTTACATCTTAATATCAATATATTAGATTCATTTGCTCCAGGTACTTACATCTTATATCAATATATTAGATTCAAGTACTCCAGGTACTTACATCTTAATATCAATATATTAGATTCAAGTACTACAGGTACTTACATGTTAACATCAATACATTAGATTCAAGTACTCCAGGTACTTACATCTTAATATCAATACATTAGATTCAAGTACTTCATGTACTTACATCTTAATATCAATACATTAGATTCAAGTACTCCAGGTACTTACATGTTAACATCAATACATCAGATTCAAGTACTCCAGGTTAGAGATGTCAACGTTTTGATTTTTCTAGATTTTAGCTTTCGTTACGATAGTGTTCATCAAAAGTATTAACGTTTGAAATGTTACGTTGCACATTATGAAATTTTATGGCATAGAGTAACGTTACGTTATGAATTCTCTGCACTTGAATACCTTATACAACGTTAAGCTTTAGTAAATGTTAGTGAAAAACAGTAAGCTCCGTTACGCTTTTGAATTTCCCGTTTTAAAAAACTTTCCCAACGTTGCGTTAAAGCTGATGTATTATAACTACAATTTTTTAACGTTCCACTTTCATGCAAGGTAAATATTTTCAGAGACCTAACGTTACATTTTCACTTGGCTTAAGATCTAGAAGATAACAAACGTTTTGCTTTCGTAAAACGTCAATTGGGGCATAGTTCTATACGTAACAATGCATTTCAGTGCAAAGAATATTTTTTGTTAACGTTACGTTTTATCTTAACTTTTCCAATAAAAACTCTTTTAATTACGTTTAGAAATTTTACTAAAATGCAACTTTTCTTACGTTACGATTTATCGAAACGTTATTGTGAAAACTTTTTTGTTACACTTTTTTACAACTGACAATCAAAACTGTTTATTCGTTTCGTTTCTAAGAATGATTTGAAAAAAAAATTCTATACGTTGCGTTGTATTAAAATGTTCAAGCCTTAATGTTTCTTTCGTTACACTTTATTAAAATAAAATTGTTTTTAAATGAAAGCATTGCAAGATTTTTTTTCGTGATAATTACATTTTTTTACTCACCCTGCATGTTGCTGTTGTATTTTTAACCTTTTTAGAGAATGTGTAGAAGAATATGCATTATGCAATATAAAGATGTTATAAAATTATTATTTTTAACGATTTTTAAAATTTGTGAATGAAAGTTTTTACCATTAGACTTTTGTACTTACATCTTAATATCAATACATTAGATTCAAGTACTCCAGGTACTTACATCTTAACATCAATACATTAGATTCAAGTACTCCAGGCACTTACATCTTAATTTCAATACATTAGATATAAGTTCTCCAGCCACTTACATGTTAACATCAATACATTAGATTCAAGTACTTCAGGTACTTGCATCTTAACATCAATACATTAGATTCAAGTACTTCAGGTACTTACATCTTAATATCAATAATTAGATTCAAGTACTCCAGGTACTTGCATATTAACATCAATACATTAGATTCAAGTACTCCAGGTACTTACATCTTAACATCAATACATTAGATTCAAGTACTTCAGGTACTTACATCTTGAAACCAATACATTAGATTCAAGTACTCCAGGTACTTACATCTTAACATCAATACATTAGATTCAAGTACTCCAGGCACTTACATCTTAATTTCAATACATTAGATATAAGTTCTCCAGCCACTTACATGTTAACATCAATACATTAGATTCAAGTACTTCAGGTACTTACATCTTAATATTAATACATTAGATTTAAGTTCTCCAGGTACTTACACCTTAACATCAATACATTAGATTCAAGTACTCCAGGTACTTACATCTTAATATCAATACAGGGGAAATTTGTAACAAATCTAACACTTGCACATACTTGACCCAAGTTATTTTTTTCCAGCATCTGTAAATCCAAGCCGAAATCTCAACCATATATTTAATAAAAATAAGTAATATTATAAATTGAAACAAGAAATGTTAACTTTAAAATAATAACAAGAAGTGTGAATTAGTTATTCCTTATTTTGAGACAATTACTTGAATTAATGACCAATGTTCATTTTCCATCATGATTTGATTTGATTATGTAAAATATAAACAAAATAAAAAATACATATACATACTCTTTTATTACTTTGGGTCAAGCGTCATCATAAACAAGATTTATTTAGCTTTGATGAAGTTGGCTGGGTCGAATTTTAAAGCTACTATTGCTAGTTAAAAAGACATTACAAAAAATCCGCTATAATTTGCTGTACAAGTTTTTACCAGGCGAAGACTGACGAGATACGAGAAAAAGTCAAAAATGTATTTACTGTTTATCTGACATAACCCGAGAGAAGGTTAATGGCGGATCGAAACTGAAAATATTTTCACCGAAAAAAAGGGTCAAATATAATGTTTGTTTGGAAATTCATCAATGTTAACAACGCAATCCGCAAAATTTTAGTTTTATAATGTACGAAGAATAAAGAGTGATCGGGATCATGACAGGTTTATGCCAGAATTATTGGTTTATGACAGGTCAAAATTAAAGAAATCTTAGAAAATGTGTTGGATGCATAAAAGTAACATTAAAATCTAAATTATTAAAGAAAGAGTGGCGCGAAGCCCCCAGAATGCCTACAGTATATTATCTACCTGTAAAGACAATCAATAATACTCTTGTGAGTATTTGGTAAAGGATAACTTCTTTCATCTCTTCTTGGAACTTTTAACTAAAAACACAAATTATTTTCTTCACATTTCAAAGACTGTAATTGCGTAATTTCCATTATGCATGTCTGATTCATAATGGCACCCTTTAATCAATCGTCTGATATATTTCTATATACTAAAAAGTTTGAATGAATCTATCTGCATGAGTACAATTTGATCTATTTAGTTTTACAACCTATATAGATGGTTAACTAAAATGTTTCTCAAACGAACAGCTGTTTTTAATTAGGCAATGAAGGCTGCAACAGTATGATTCCTGAATTATATTTTATTACACGTTTAATGCACTTTTAAGCAGTAGATACTACCTGCTTAAATCCTGGATGAATAAGAACCCATATATCCATCGGAGACGCTTTCCGCCTACAAAAAAGTTTATTAATATTATTTTAATTGTCCCAAATTTCCAATCTTTTTTTCAGGCACACTTGCATTTACGTTTGCAATCTTGTAATTGTATTGAAATTATCTTTGTTTAAATAAAATTAATCTTATTTACTGACGTCATCTTGAAGGACGCCATTTTGAAAAGACGCCATCTTGAATTTATTACCTGTTGTCCCCGGAATAGGAAAGAACTCGTTCGAGGATTTCCGACACAAGGTTTGGGCAGAGATCAGACACATACTCGTGGATTATCTCAGCTCTATTCTAAACAAACAGCAGAATTATATGAAATAAATTTATTTTCATAAAGTGATGCTCAGACCGTGGAACGAGCAGAGGACATTTAATCAAATTGATGAGTTTTTGACATTTTATATTTGATTGGAAACCAAAAAGTTTGTAAGAGCTTGAAAATCAACTTATTAAGTCAAATGGGATTGTTTCATTTTCATTTCAAGTTCATAATATGAGTTTTTACAGTCGTCCTCCTATTCCATAGTTTTATGGGTACCACTGTATGTGTAAATATATGGGGCAGTCATAGAAAGAAAATTCCCTTGTGGCAAAAATTATCTTTAGTTTTCACTCACAGGGATTCTAAGGTTCTCGCTCACAAATCTATGGGAAGTTTGCCAATTAAGTTTTAAATCCTAAAGCTAAAAAAAGTACAAAAGTATAAGTAAGTAAAATGTACATATACAAAAGTATAAGTGAGTACATAGTTTTAAATTGAAAGGACTCAACGTCCCACCAGTCAATTGAGAGCATGCACATTCTGACTGGTGCTATGGAGAGTGGCTAATAGAGCTTCTTAGGACTGTCAGATTATGTCTTCTTGAGATTTTACTGATGCTACTCAGCCAGGGGCGGATTAGACAGGGGGCCTGGGCCCAGGCCCCCCCCCCGAGCTCCTGAACGAGGGGGCTGGTGAGGCCTCCCCTTTCTAAGGAAATTCATGATATGAAATAAAAGAATCAAGGGGATGAAAGATACAACGAAAATAGAATTAAATAAATGACCTGAAATACAAGTTAAAATTGATCCCCATCATTAGAACTCAGTTCCTTTGAGTTTGTGGCAAAGACTTGATTCCTTTTGCACGAATATAAAGGGGGTGAAAGTGTTTTCCCTTAGAGGTGAGATAGTATAAGCGAGATGAAATTAAAGGCGGTGTTGCGACTCGGTATTGTCGACCCAATCTTGAACATTCATCCCACTTTTTAAACCCAGTCTGGATCTATTTACACTAGCTTGGGAGTACAGCTCTGCCACTTAGAACAGTGATAACCAGAAAACTCTGAAATAGCGTTATAACGTTATTAAGTCCAATGAGTATGAGACATAATTTCACTAAATTAGTGATTTAATAAGCGTTTATAGAAACCTTTTGCTTTGTATCAACATGAAATATACTTAAGCATTGCTATAATATCGTATTTCTATTTAATTGTGTTCTGGGTATCATTGTATGTTGAAATGCTATACGTTACAATGTTGGGCATTTGATTTCGTTCGTTTTATAAAACTTTTAAGGTTAGAAAAGATTCCACAAAATTCTGTGAGGGTTTACAAATTTAAAAATGTTGTCTGCTAAACATTTGCCTTTCTTATGCTACGGTGTTAGGCGATTATATCAATATAATGAAGATGACTTTCGATTTCAATTATGATTTATATTAGGCTTTTAAACAGCATGGATACTCAAAACATGGAAGCTGGCAATTAAAAAAACTTCTCTTTGATTACTTGTAAACTTGTAATTAAAAATAGCTTGACAACAATTAAAATAAAAAGTCGTCTTCATTATATTGATATAAACGCCTACCACAGTATATGAAACTTTAACCCTTAGAAAAAAAATATTTGCATGATTTGCTGGATAATTATTTATTCCGCTCATGCAAATATGTATCTTCTAGCAGGGGTTAATTTTACATATTGCAAGAAAAGCAGATGTTGTAAAACTTCTTAAAATTTTGTCGAACATTTTTTAAGTCTTAGAACAGTTAAAAGTCTTCAAATGTTCCAAATTTTTAAAAAGGAAGTCGCGTGACAATAAAACCTGTTGTTCTGGAGTAAGGCTGATTAAATTTCTGCAGCCTGGATCTTTAACTCTAAAGAAAACATTTTTAAAAGTTTAGAATTGATTTCATAATAAAGTAAAATTATGATTTATCAAACCTATCCGTAGATTTTCTAATCATCTCCTCAATGGTTAAACAGGCTAGAGCCTGCAGACTCATTACACTTCCACCTAAATAACGGACATTACCAGGACAAAAACAAATTATAACTGGTGATTGGCATTAAAGACAAGATTAAGGTTGAATTTTATTTTTAAAAAGTCCAACATTTTTGTTTAACCTATTGGTTGCTGGTTTTCTCTCCAACCAAACCCAACCGCAAGGTTGTCTACAGCCAGGTAGAAACCTGATGTCGTCATCTAACAAAATCGACGAAATTTGAAAAATAAAGACGCCATTTTGTTTAAATAAATTAGTTTTAAAAATTTATGTAAACAGCAATATTTTTCTTTATTTTACCAAAAAAAAAGAATTTAATCAAAAGGATTTAGCTTTTAGATGAAGTTATTTTTTTATCTTTGAAGTTTAAATTGAATGTCAAGTGTTCATTTTCTAACTGCAACTTCACATTTCACTCTACGTATGCAGTTCCTAAATGCAACTGCAGAAATTGTGCAGAAAAGCTCAGCAACCTTGGCCATGAAAGCATGAAAATATGCAGAAAAATTGTAAAAAGTAACAAGTGATTTGCTGGGAAAATTTATTTGCGTTCTGCGTACAATGATTTTGCAGTACACAATGGACGTAACAGTAATTATAAAATATCATTTTGTGCGTCAGAACTTCTTTTAACAACAGGTGCAAAATTTAAATGGCTAAATATATTTTTTTATGTAGAACTTTAAAAAAAATCAAAATTGGATAGGAAAAATGTTGGGCCCATTAAAGGAGTTTTTGGACCAATTACTCTGATTTTCTGAACACTATATCTATGAATTATATAAAATCAAATATTTAAATTTGAAATATCAAACTACCAGGATGCAAAGATTTAGGGGTTAAATTAGTAAAATTCCTTTGCAGCGAAAACTAAGATTATAAGATCAGATTTTGGTAGGGTAAGGGGGGGTGTCCTTGTAAATGTATTTATATTCAATGTTTTTAAAAAATTCACCTTTAACCATTATTTTTGCAGAAAAGAGTGTTAACAATATTTTTCTGAAACAAAAAATAAAAGTTTTAAAAACTAGCAAATGTAATTTTTAGACCCCTTCAGTTAAAAAGAAGGGCATAGAAGGGCATAGAAGATATCGTCGTTATGGTTGCTTAAAAATTGTACAATTCTGACATTATCCTCCATTGTTTTGTAGCAATACTAACGAGGGTCACTTTTTAAGAGAAACCATGCAAAGATATTTTCTTAATCACAAAAAACGTAATTTATTTCGTTATCGATATTTCAAATTTTGAAAAAATAGTCTTTTTAGTTCTAATGTAAACACACAAATGACATTTATCTGTTTAACCACAGAGTAATTAATTAATAGGGAGGTCGGTTGTGTACATCTGAAGTAAGCTTTAGCTCTTCGTTTTATTACTGTTTAACTGACAATTGTAAATATACGTGATAAATTTCAAATAGTAGAAACACATGCTATTATTAGTTCTATATTTTAAATCACAAATGTTACAAGAAATAAAATAAAGCATTAAGAATACGTAGATTCAAGGGAGTTAATTTGAATAATAACGTTTCGTTTACAACAATTTGTTGAAGACAAACAATTGGTTTAAAATCAACTGAAATATAAAAAAATGTTTCATGAATTAATCCAGCAATTTTACGCACATATGTCGCTCCCGAAAATTGGGCTCGCAAGTGAAGGCTTGCTAACGTAACTACTCTAAAACCCGTATGGGAATGAATTTTTAACTTATACACTGAAAACATGTTCTATGTCTTTGGAAATTAAAATCTTTCATGTTTTCATTAATAACTCGTAAAGTTGAAGAGTTAAAAGAAACAAAAATGTTTTGAATTTATCATAATATGCACTTTAGTTTTGAAAAATGCAAAGGGTTACTTACTAAGGATCATAATATAAAGACGACCTGAAAATCGTCAAATATGAAAATACGAATAAAATCACTGCCTTAAAATCATTATAGTTCTAGGGAATCATTAATAAAAGGAAACAGACAATACAATTATTTCATACAGTCGTCTCTGAGGTCTCATCCTTTGTGGGTAACCCACGCAAATCCCTTTGGAAAAAGTAAATTCAACCATGAAGCAAAAAGTCTGACCGCGTCAACCTTGTTGCACCAGAGTCCTGTCCATAGAGCTAGGCACAGTATAACAGTACAAACTGGGACCGCAAAGCTTGACCCGGCTCGGACATTCAAATGTACTACGGGCACGGCTCTGCCCGTGAACCATGTATCAGTGGTACGACTTTTTGACATTTCACACACAAATATGAGAAATACATTTTTCCGGTTAATTACTAGAAATCATATTGAAGACATATAAGAATTTAATCATACGCGAAATTTGTTTTACTTAGGCGTGAGAAACAGTGTGTTTCTTTGATTCCAGGAACTCAGTACATTTTATATATTTTAGCACAGCAGCGAGAGTTTCAACAGTAACTACAATAATGATGTAACAGAAACTAATAAATGTCATAAATATGCAGTTTTCGTCTGCGATGAATTATTAATAAAAGATGCCAAATATGACTCACGAAAACTGCCTGACTTACTGCCTGACAGCTTGATAACATTAGAATACATATTCTCAGCCTAGACTAGAACTTAAAACTTGGAACTGGGCCAAAAATTGTTGTGAACAGGAGTTCATAAAAGTAAATATAGAAATTTAAAAGATTATTTTTAATAACAATTTGGCTGTGTCATTAATTTTCATTGTAAATGCTACTTCATAGATTTACTGCAGATAAAGTTGCTGGAAGTTCAAAATGTTAGAAATGCAGTTCCTAGAAACTGAAATTATAAATCATAGATTTTAATATAAAGCATCTGCTTAATATTTCACTAAAAGTATTTTAATATATTTTAAAAAGAAAGTATTTCTAAAAATACAGAGCGTTAAAATTTTTTATAGAATTATCAAAAACTCTTGAAAAATGCAACAAGAACAAATCTTTTAAAATAGATTTTAAAGGAATCAAAAAAATATTTTCCAACCCAAGATGTTTTGTTCTAACTTCTCTTTTAGAAAAGACCTTTCCTGTAACAAGTGTCAAGAGAAACTGACTTTAATGAGAATGAGAATTGGGGATAAATAGGATGAAATTTAAGTTTTTGCAACACAGCAACATGATTAGTTCACTGATTCAGTAAAACTTAAAATGTATCAAATTTATTGTATAAAAAGTTTATATTTATTGAAACAAAGTCAAGTTCAATTAAGTTTGCTTGATCAATAATGATGCAGGCTGGGCATAAAAGTTCTCTTAAAGAGAGGGGGGGGGGTACTTACTAGTTTAGCATTTAAGCCAAAATATAATACCCTAGATAATTTATCTAGGCTAAATACTAAAATTTTTACCGAAGGTTGAGAAATCAGGAACCGGAAGAATTTAAGCCAGGTCTAAAACCGGTTCAACCACGTATCTTGAATCCATGATTCATGATTTATCCATGACTTATATGATAACTAAACCGACTGGTATGTTATTGAGCGACCTAGTTGAGCTAGGTCATTAATTTCATTAAATTCATTAAATTCTGTTCTTGAATTTCTGAGAGGGGAGTTGCACTTGTCTGAAAAACGGAGTAAGGAGGAATTAGTGTAACGTGTAAAAGCCGTAAAAGCAGTCTTAAATTTTTTAATTTTAATTCTGAAAAAGTGCAAAATTTCTTAACAAATCAAGAAAAAAGAAAAATTCTGAATAAGAGGTGAAAAAATTGGCCTACTACAGACCAATGTGAGTATCAAAAGTTGGCTAAAATTGACGTTTTTTCTGGAATCAGCGTTTCAAGACGATTGGTCTGATACACATATTGCAGGCATAATTTTTGTTCAATTTTAAAATTGGGTAGCTCTTATTTTTAACACAACGACTGGATTTTTTAAACGCTGATGCATAAGAAAATATAAGAAAACATTATTTAATTGAAAACAATTATTTTTTAACGAAATGTTTACTTTATTTATTTAGACTGTAACCAGATTTATCTGGAGAAAATAAAACACATTTTTCCATTTAAAATTTAAATATTTAACTTTAATTTTATGAAAATTAAAGAGTACAACGACTACATGGCACATGCACAGATACTTCATAGTTTAAATCAGTGGAGAGGGAGGGGGGGGNGGACAAATGAAATGAAGGACAAATGAAATGAAGGACAAATGAAATGAAGGACAAATGAAATGAAGGACAAATGAAATGAAGGACAAATCAAATGAAGGACAAATCAAATGAAGGACAAATGCAATGGAGGACAAATGAAATGAAGGACAAATGAAATTAAAGACTAATGAATGAAGGACAAATGAAATTAAGGAAAAATGAAATGAAGGGCCAATGAAATGAAGGGCCAATGAAATGAAGGACGAATGAAATGAAGGACAAATGAAATGAAGGACAAATGCAATGGAGGACAAATGAAATGAAGGACAAATGAAATTAAAGACAAATGAAATGAAGGACAAATGAAATGAAGGGCAAATGATGAAGGACAAAAGAAATTAAGGAAAAATGAAATGACGGGCCAATGAAATGACGGGCCAATGAAATGAAGGACAAATGAAATGAAGGACAAATGAAATGAAGGGCAAATGAAATGAAGGACAAATGAAATGAAGGGCAAATAAAATGAAGGACAAATGAAATGAAGGGCAAATAAAATGAAGGACAAATGAAATGAAGGGCAAATAAAATGAAGGAGAAATGAAATGGAGAACAAATGCAATGAAGGCCAAATCAAATGAAGGAGAAATGAAATGAAGGACAAATGAAATGAAGGACATATGAAATGAAGGACAAATGAAATAAGGGACAAATAAAATGAAGGACAAATAAAATGAAGGGCGAATGAAATGAAGGACAAATGAAATTAAGGACAAATTAAATTAAGGACAAATGAAATGAAGGACAAAAGAAATGAAGGACAAATGAAATTAAGGACAAATAAATGAAGGAGAAATGAAATGAAGAACAACAGAAATGAAGGACAAATGAAATTAATGCCAAATCAAATGAAGGACCAATCAAATGAAGGACAAATGATGTGCACGACAAATGAAATGAAGGACAAATGAAATGAAGGACAAATGAAATGAAGGACAAATGAAATGAAGGACAAATG
The DNA here is from genome assembly GCF_000591075.1 of Eurytemora carolleeae. Classification (NCBI taxonomy): domain Eukaryota; kingdom Metazoa; phylum Arthropoda; class Copepoda; order Calanoida; family Temoridae; genus Eurytemora; species Eurytemora carolleeae. Next base: position 102,793 of record NW_019397015.1, on the reverse strand, counting down.
AAATGAAGGACAAATGAAATGAAGGACAAATGATGTGCAGGACAAATGAAATGAAAGACAAATGAAATGAAGGACAAATTAAATGAAGGGAAAATGAAATGAAGGACAAATGAAATGAAGGAAAAATTAAATGTAGGACAAAGGATGTGCAGGACAAATGAAATGAAATGATCTTTTTTATAGCTTTAAATTTACAGGGTTTCCCACATTATATTAGATCGTTTTTATAGCTTTAAATTTACAGGGTGTCCCACATCATATTAGATCGTTTTTATAGCTTTAAATTTACAGGGTTTCCTACATTATATTAGATCGTTTTTATAGCTTTAAATTGCGATTTAAGGTATTCATAAGATAGTTTAAAAAGAATGAATCATTGAAAAATAGTATGAGAGGTTATTATAAGATTTGTATGCAGATTTTGAATATAGTGTCCGTATTTTAACGTTAAAACTTGGAGATAATCCAAAATGATCAGGGACGCTCTGCATAAACTGCATGACTGGTCCGTTTATCTAGCTGACACAAAATGAACCTATATTTTCCATTTAAAATCTGATGAAAGGCTGATGAAAGGCTGATAAAAGGCTGATGAAAGGCTGATGAAAGGCTGATGAAAGGCTGATGACAGGCTGATAAAAGGCTGATAAAAGGCTGATCGAAAGGATGATAAAAGGCTGATAAAAGGCTGATGAAAGGCTGATGAAAGGCTGATAAAAGGCTGATAAAAGGCTGATCGAAAGGCTGATAAGAGGCTGATAAAAGGCTGATGAAAGGCTGATGAAAGGTTGATAAAAGGCTGATAAAATGATGATAAAAGGCTGATAAAAGGCTGATGAAACGCTGATGAAAGGCTTATGAATGGAAAAAGTGTGAATCGGAAAGTTAACGTTTTTAAAATTGGTGTTCTTTAAGTTTATTTTTTATTTTTGTGTGAAAACTAGTCAAGGACGAGGCCAACCCCAGGCACTTTCCAAAGAATAAAGCTCTTCGCTCATAAAAAGCCTAAAAAAAATTAGATTTTTCCTAAATTTGAATTTTGTTTTCAAAATTCTTTATTTTTTACCAATGTTTTTAAAATTCCACGTGTAGCTAAATAATCCCAATACATTGTACTATTGGTAACTAATATTTTGTACAGTGTTTTACATTATCCATTTTCGTATTTACGGTTTATATGCAACGTGTTTCTTTCTTAGCCAAGTCATTAAATTAGTTATCATAAGACCAAAGGAACTAAGTTTTAGCCACAAATTTTGATTTTCAAATCGCTATATCTTTGCAACCTGATGGTTTTAACCTTTGATATTTCAAACTATTATTACTTGATCTAAAATAATTCATAGGTTGAAATATCTAAGGTCTCTGACATTGAAATGCAAAGATATAGGGATAGTAAAATCAGAGTTTGTGACAAAAACTCAATTCCTTTCAGGCAAAGGACTTAATTTAATTCAATCTCAGGGATACGCTACCTATCTGATGTTACCAAAGGGGCCAATTGTAACTATATAATTGTGTTACAATTAATTTTATCTAATTGTAACTTTATAAATTTGTTACAATTAATTTTGGTATAAGTGTAAAAGGTTGGTCCCCTTTTCGTTCTGTTTTAATTTCCTTCCATTTTGTCTCATAATGTGGACCTTCTAGAATTTTGAGGGACATTTAGGCCTCAGTCAGTGCCCCCCCCCCCTCTCTATGCTACGGCCCGTTAGAATGCATAGTGTGTCAAGAGTAATACCTTTCTTAAAAACTTTCCTTTAAAAGTCGTCTTCCACTATTTCTCAAATAAATTCTATTTAAAAAAGAATTAATATTGCTGTACGTTCTCGACCATTCCGGAATTATAGGACCGGAACAGCATTGGCCGTTAACAAACTATGCAAACTTTAATCTTCTCCATACTATCTTCTATTCTTCATCATATCATCTCTTCTTCATCCTATCTTCTCTTCTCCATCATATCATCTCTTCTCCATCCTATCTTCTCTTCTCTATCCTATCTTCTCTTCTTCATCCTATCTTCTCTTCTCCATCATATCATCTCTTCTCCATCATATCATCTCTTCTCCATCCTATCTTCTCTTCTTCATCATATCATCTCTTCTTCATCCTATCTTCTCTTCTCCATCCTATCTTCTCTTCTCCATCCTATCATCTATTCTCCATCCTATTTTCTGTTCTCCATCCTATCTTCTTTTCTCCATCCTATCTTCTCTTTTCTTCTCTAACCTATCTTCTCTTTTTTTCTCCATTCAATCTACTCTTCCCTTTTCTTCTCTAAATTTTAACTCTTCTCTTCTCCTTCCAATTCCTTTGAACCCTTCTCTTCTCCATCTTATTCCTTAAAACCCTTCTGTTTTTCATTTTATCCTTTTAAACCCTTCTCTTCTCATTCCAATTCCATTGAACCCTTCTCTCTCCATCCTATTCCTTTAAACCCTTCTGTTTCTCATTATATCCTTTTGAACCCTTCTCTTCTCCTTCCAATTCCCTTGAACCCTTCTCTTCTCCATCCTGTTCCTTTAAACCCTTCTGTTTCTCATTATATCCCATTGAACCCTTCTCTTCTCATTCCAATTCCCTTGAACCCTTCTCTCTCCATCCTATTCCTTTATACCCTTCTGTTTCTCATTATATCCCTTTGAACCCCTCTCTTCTCCTTCCAATTTCTTTAAACCCTTCTCTTCTCCTTCCAATTTCTTTGAACCCTTCTCTTCTCCATCTTATTCCTTTAAACCCTTCTGTTTCTCATTATATCCCTTTAAACCTTTCTCTTCACCTTCCAATTCGACTTTGAACCCTTCTCTTCTCCATCTTATTTCTTTAAACCCTTCTGTTTCTCATTATATCCCTTTAAACC
>NW_019397015.1:56390-99503 GCF_000591075.1 Eurytemora carolleeae | reverse complement strand
GAAAAAAAATAATTATAAAAAAATTCTGAGGACCTGAGCTTGCACGTCCCTCCAATAATATATACCTACTACTGGGAATTATCAAATATTGTTTTGCAATATTAATAAATAAATATTAAATGGTCTAATCATATTAATAATTCATTTCAGACGTTAAAAGAAAAAGCTTCATTCATTTCAATCATTATATTTGGGTACAGTTCGTTTTCTGGACTAACATGTTTTTTTTTTATATTTTCCGGACTCTTTTCCACACAAGGCCAGACCCAATTCATTCATTATTCGAGGTTTCGTAAATTTTTGCTTTCTGTTCAGAGCAGGACAACCGGTTCGGAGATTTCCCTTCTATTTATTCTCGAGACTGCAGGGTTTGTGTGTTGATCAATGGACGAGTGTGGAGGGGGGAGGGGGGAGGGTTTAATACTTACACAGTTGCTTAGCCTACCTACTCCTCAGTTAAACAATACACTTAAGATTTATTAAGCACAGTGTGTAGTCGACTAGCAAGTTAGCAAGAGCTTATTTAAATCTAAAATGTTTACTTATTTAGGTTAATTGCAAATACAAGTTTGAAAATACAAGTTTAAAATAAAAGAATGAATGCGATCATGTTTTAAATACAATAAAATTAAGTAATTGATAAATTTTCACATGTCGTAAAATTTGTAATCTTAGTTCTTCAGTGATAAAGTAAGTGTATATATAAATATATTTTATTTATTTCAGTCGTTTACAAAAAGATTAAATTTATTGACATTAAATTTGAAATTAGCATAGTAAAAATAAATAGGCGTTAAGAAGTTATTAAGTGAGAAAATTTTTCAAAAATCAAAATTGTAAGATAATAATGACGATTTAAACCACAATATGTCTGATTATCAGATCTATTTAAACCTTATTTATGTCTGATTATCAGATCTATTAAAAGATAATTTATGTCTGATTATTAGATCTATTTAAACCATATTTATGTCTGATTATCAGATCTATTTAAACCTTATTTATGTCTGATTATTAGATCTTCGTATACTAGGACAGACCCTAGATCTATTTAAACCATATTTATGTCTGATTATCAGATCTATTTAAACCATATTTATGTCTGATTATCAGATATATTTAAACCTTATTTGTGTCGTATCAGATCTGTTTAAACCCTATTTACGTCTGATTATCAGATCTATTTAAACCTTATTTATGTCTGATTATCAGATCTATTTAAACCTTATTTATGTCTGATGTTCAGATCTATTTAAACATTGTTTATGTCTGATTATCAGATCTGTTTAAATCTTATTTATGTCTGATTATCAGATCTGTTTAAACCTTATTTATGTCTGATTATCATATCTGTTTAAACCTTATTTATGTCTGATTATCAGATCTATTTAAACCTTATTTATGTCTGATTATCAGATCTATTTAAACCATATTTATGTCTGATTATCGATCTCTATTTGTCTGATTATCAGATCTATTTGTCTGATTATCAGATCTATTTAAACCTTATTTATGTCTGATTGTCAGCTGTTATTAGTCATCTTAATATATTATTTTATTAATTAAGAATTTTGTTTATTTATTTAAGCATCGTAAAGAACTGAAAAATGTTCTGAATTAGGTAAAAGTAATGTTATCTATTTCGTATTTTACGAGAGGGATTTTAAATTCTTCAATTTTATGCAACTCATGCCATAAAATAAACATAATTATTCATGCCTTGTTTTTTATGTCTACTTACATCTGAAAAATTATGTTTTTGCTAAATCTTAAATAGCATTTACAATTACAAAACATGTATTTAAAAAATCATAATTTATTTAAACTGCTTTTTTTCAGATGCATTAAAAGCTCAGAAAGAAAACTGTTTCTGTGTTAACTGCAAATAAGTCAAATTCTACGACTTTCGATTAGTTGTAATTTTGGAAGTTGTGTCAAACAATTTATTTGTTGACTGTTCATCTATACTTGGTGTGAATGAGTGAACTCAATCAGGTACAGAATTCAGGGTACAGGGTACAGGGTACAGGATACAGGGTATAGGGTACAGGATACAAGGTACAGGATACAGGATACAGGGTACAGGATACAGGATACAGGATACAGGATACAGGATACAGGATACAGGGTACAGGGTACAGGATACAGGGTATAGGGTATAGGGTACAGAATACAGGGTACAGGGTACAGGATACAGGGTACAGGATACAGGGTACAGGGTACAGGGTACAGGGTACAGAATAGAGGGTATAGGGTACAGGGTACAGGATATAGGGTATAGGGTACAGGATACAGGATATAGGATACAGGGTACAGAATACAGGATACAGGATACAGGATACAGGGTATAGGGTATAGGGTATAGGGTACAGGATACAGGATACAGGATACAGGATACAGGATACAGGATACAGGATACAGGACACAGGACACAGGATACAGGGTACAGAATAGAGGGTATAGGATACAGGATACAGGATACAGGATACAGGATACAGGGTATAGGGTACAGGATACAGAATACAGGATACAGGATACAGGATACAGGGTACAGGATACAGGGTAAGATGTGTACAACTTGAAGTTTAAAATGTTTAGGAGGATAATGAGGAAGAAAAAGAAGAAATCTGAAGAAACAAACAGATTGTGTTGAATCATGTCCGAAGTTGTGGATTCACAGGTTTCTATAATACAAAATAATATTTTAGTTTCACAGGTTTCTATAATACAAAATGATATTTTAGTTTCACAGGTTTCTATAATACAAAATATTGTAGTTTACAAAAAAAATGAATGTATTCCTTCTCAGAAATCTTGGAATGTTAAAAAAATTTTCAGCAAATTTTCCTAAGATTTCGACCCTAGCTATGTTGGAACTTTTGTGAAAAGCATCCTTAATCTTTTACTACGTGATCTCGATATCCAATAACGGCATTTACAATTTGAGGATCAATGGTTGATTCCTAAACTTAAGTTATCCGACCATGTATTATCGAAAAATACTCCGTAGATCTGCATAAAATGGAGATCGATACTTGATCTGGATACAAAACAAAAGTATTGAGTATAAACATTTAAAAATAATGTATTTTTTAGGGATGGTTCCCTGGTCCGGGTCCGGGCCCAGGTTATGATGAGAGACGATTCAACGGGTAAATAAACTTTTTAAAGAAACATTTAATTCTTTTTGAAAATTTAGTTTGGCAAATTAAAAGGACTTTATTTTTTTTAAATTGTTGTTAAAAAGCATCTGTATGGTATTCGAACTGCTTGTCTAGTACTATGTAGTAAATATGTGAACGAATAATTGAATCAGATCAAAAAGCACAAATTTGATTTACTAATTTACAGATTGGTTGGTTGATTGATTGGTTGGTTGATTAGTTATTAGATTGATTTGTTACTTGATTGATTGATTGGTTGATTAGTTATTAGATTGATTGTTTCCTTGATTGATTGGTTTCTTGATTGATTGGTTACTTGATTGATTGTTTTCTTACTTTTTTGATTGTTTACTTGATTGATTGTTTACTTTATCGATTGTTTACTTGATTGATTGTTTTCTTACTTGATTGATTGGTTACTTGATTGATTGTTCACTTGATTGATTGTTCACTTGATTCATTGTTTTTTTACTTGATTGATTGTTTTCTTACTTGATTGATTGTTTTCTTACTTTATTGATTGTTTACTTGATTGATTGTTTACTTTATCGATTGTTTACTTACTTGATTGATTTTTTACTTACTTGATTGATTGGATACTTGATTTATTTGTTTACTTGTTTGATTGGTTACTTGATTGATTTGTTTACTTGATTGATTGGTTACTTGATTGATTGTTTACTTGATTGATTGGATACTTTATTGATTGGTTACTTGATTGATTGTTTTCTTGTTTGATTGGTTTCTTGATTGATTTGTTTACTTGATTGATTTGTATACTTGATTGATTGAATACTTGATTGATTGGTTACTTGATAGATTGTTTTCTTGATTGATTGGTTACTTGATTGATTGTTTACTTTATCGATTGGTTACTTACTTGATTGTTTACTTACTTGATTGATTGGTTACTTGATTGATTGATTGATTGGCTGATTAATTGATCAATTGGTTAGTTCATTGATTGATTGACTTATTCATTTATTTATTTATTTTTTTATTTATTTAAGGCGGATGGGTACCTCTTGGAGGCGGAGGGCTTTCAATGGTTGCTGTTCGTAAACGAAAATTGGCGGAGGATGACCTTGGCGGAGCCCTGGAACGTGTCACAACCTCAAGCCGAATTGAAAATGGCGGAGCGGAAAACTGTGAAGGATACTGTCTCTACGAATACTTGATAATAGGTACAGAAAGATGTGGACTGAAAATTTCGACTTTGTTTTTCTGTTTTCTAAAGAAAAATAACTTAGAATTTTATAATTATAATAAAATATGTATATATACAATATACAATATATATATATACAATTTGGGAGTAAAACACTTTTTACAACTTATGAACAACATTATGACGCTATTGAATCCGTGAAATTTACTTTGCAACCCTGAAACCAGAATTGCAATGTTAGATTACAACCCTAGGGATGCAATCTAAAGTTGCGGTTTTACAACTCCGAAAACATTAATTAGAATTGATTTCTTAACTCAAAAATATGTGTTAAGGACCCAACAAGGTCTTTAGAAGCCTCGGGAATGTAATAATAGTTATTACAGTTTTTAAAATCTGAAAAAGGTAGATTTTGACGAAAATTCAAATATTATATTTTGTTAAAAAGTGGAAAAATCTCCATATTTGTTTAATGAATTGTGATGAAGTTAGTTTTGGTAAAATAATCTTTAAAAATCCATTTTTCCCATGGGAGTATCAAAAGTTAGCACATATTTTTCCCCAGGGGGGTATTGAAAGCTAGCACATATTTTTCCCCAGGGGGTATCAAAAGTTAGCACATATTTTTCCCCAGGGGGTATCAAAAGTTAGCACACATTTTTCCCCGGGGAGTATTAAAAGTTAGCTTTTTTTCCCCAGGGGGTATCAAAAATTAGCACATATTTTTCCTTAGGGCGTAATAAAAGTTAGCACATATTTTTCCCCATGGGTATTAAAAGTTAGTACATATTTTTCCCTTTGGAGTATTTAAAGTTAGCACATATTTTTCCCCTTGGGTATCAAAAGTTAGCACATATTTTTCCTCATGGAGTGTTAAAAGTTAGCACATATTTTTCCCCAGGGAGTATTAAAAGTTAGCACATATTTTTCCCCAGGGAGTATTTAAAGTTAGCACATATTTTTCCCCAGGGAGTATTAAAAGTTAGCACATATTTTTCCTCATGGAGTATTAAAAGTTAGCACATGTTTTTCCCCAGGGAGTATTAAAAGTTAGCACAAATTTTTCCCCAGGGCGTAATAAAAGTTATCACATATTTTTCCCCAGGGAGTATTAAAAGTTAGCACATATTTTTCCTCATGGAGTATTAAATGTTAGCACATATTTTTAAAGAATTAATATAAATTTTCTATTTTAGGGAGACGAATATCTGATGATCACGACGTGCTTAGTTGTACCATCAAGCGGGACTTTGAGTACAATAGGGTACATTTTTTATTCACTTTGGGTACAAAAGGGTACATTTTTTAGTCACTTTGAGTACAATAGGGTACATTTTTTATTCACTTTGAGTACAATAGGGTACAGTTTTTATTCACTTTGAGTTACAATAGTGTACATTTTTATTCACTTTGAGTTACAATAGTGTACATTTTTATTCACTTTGAGTAGAATAGGGTACAGTTTTTATTCACTTTGAGTACAAAAGGGTAAATTTTTAATTCACTTTAGAGTACAAAAGGGTACATTTTTTATTCACCCTTTATCGTTCGTGTTTGTGTGTTTGATTAATGATCACATTTTATACAAATATCACCACTAACTATTCATCTTATTGTTATCTCGGCTTTTTATCTTTAAATCGTTTTTAAACTATTTGGAAACAGTTAGTTTAATAAATTCCTATTTTGAATTTGGAAATATGTGTTTCCAATATTTTCCAGTACTGAATTTCACATTGTACCACCCTTTAAAGTACCTTTTTACCTTTAAATTAATTTTTTTACATTTTTCCGGCATTTTATAAGGTACAGAAGGAATTTATTTTTTGATTTGAAATTTTATATTTATTTGGCATAGAAGGGCTTCATTTTCTTTTTCGAAAAAAAACATTCCGTTGAGGCCTTATCCGGATTTTTCCAGTTTTTACACTTATCTAAGATTATGTTTATTGATATCATTAATCATGAATGAAAAGATGAAAACCGTATTCCATCAGAATTCATTCATTCTTTTCGCGGATTTGAGCCTACTTTTTCTATTTAGTTATCTCTATCTATCCAGCTATCCATCGAGATAAATTAGATTATTTTCCAAGGTTTAACTCCAAAATAACACTCGAAAAACCTATTATTATTGTCTGCATGCAATCTTTATTAGCAATACACCAATTTTTTAACATTCATTTTTTTAAAGATTTTCTGATTAGTCCCGGAAAATTGATGTTATCAATATTTATAATTAATCTATATATCTCATCTTTCCGTCTATCAATCTATTAATTTTTCTAGCATCAATCTATTATCAATCTAACCATCTATCCATTATTTATCTAAATATCATATTTTTCTTTTCATTTATTCCTATATCTATTCATATATCTATCCATATATCTATCCATATATATATCTATTCTTTTATCTATCCATATATCTATCCATATATCTATCCATATATCTATTCATATATCTATCCATATATCTATCCATATATATCCATCTTTTTATCTATCCATATATCTATCCATATATCTATCCATATATCTATCCATATATCTATCCATATATCTATCCATACATCTATCCATACATCTATCCATATATCTGTCCATATATTTATCCATATATCTATCCATATATCTATCCATATATCTATCCATATATCTATCCATGGATCTATTCATAGATCTATCCATAAAACTATCCATACATCTGTTCATATATCTATTTATCTAAATATCTATCTAATATTCATCTTCTATATATATATTCATGTTCAGGTTATGCCAACCTTCCATCACTGGAGAACAGGAAACAAAAAGTTTGGTTTAACCTTCCAAACTGCTGCAGGAACACCGAACAAAAATATTTAAACCTCTTTTACTTCAAAATGTTGCATTCTTTTTATTCTTGATATTTTCTCGTTTTTGATATTCAAGGCCTAATTTTTTCTCGGTATTCTTAGATGCGCGCACGTTTGACAAGGGAATTACGCGGGCAGTTGAAGATTTAATGGACGGTAGGTTGATTTTTTCATTTTGTCAGCAATATCTGATCATTTGTCAGCAGTATTCAACTATTTGTCAGCAGTTTAACTTTTTGTCATCAACATGAAACTATTTGGCAGCAATATGTGTCAGCAGTATTTAACTGTTTGTCAGTAGTATCTACCTTTTAGTCAGCAGTATCTACCTATTAATCAGCAGTATCTGATAATTGTCTATTTGTCAGCAGTATCTTACTATTTGTCAGCAATATTCGTTTATTAGTCATCAGTCTTTAACATTTGTCAACGATATTCAACCATTTGACAGCGGTATATAACTTTTTTTTCAGCAACTATTTGTCAGCAGTATTCAACTATTTGTCAACAGTATTCAACTAATTGTCAGCCGTATTCAACTATTTGTCAGCAGTAGTCCACTATTTTTCAGCAGTATTCAACTATTTGTCAGCAGTAGTCCACTATTTGTCAGCAGTATTCAACTATTTGTCGCAGTATTCAACTATTTGTCAGTAGTATTCAACTATTTGTCAGGAGTTGTCCACTATTTTTCATCAGTATTTAGCTATTTGTCAGCAACATTAAAATATTTGTCAGCAATTTTAAAATATTTGTCAGCAGTATTAAAATATTTGTCAGCAATATTAAAATATTTGTCAGTAGTATTCAACTATTTGTCAGCACTTGTCCACTATTTTTCATCAGTATTTAGCTATTTGTCAGCAATTTTAAAATATTTGTCAGCAGTATTAAAATATTTGTCAGTAATTTTAAAATATTTGTCAGCAATATTAAATATTTGTCAGCAGTATTCAACTATTTTTCAGCAGTATCTAACGATTTGTCAGCAATATTAAAATATTTGTCAGCAGTATTTAACTGTTTGTGTCAGCAGTATTTAATTATATATTTGGCTGCTGCCATGTCTGGGTAAGTAGAAAATACTGTTGCATGTATTCATAAACCAGCCCCTGAACCAGACTTTAATTCAGGCTAAATATTACCATTGAAATATTACCATTGAAATATTACCATTGAAATATTACCATTGAAATATTACCACCATTGAAATATTACCATTGAAATATTACCATTGAAATATTACCATTGAAATATTACCATTGAAAATATTACCATTGAAAATATTACCACCATTGGAAATATTACCATTGACAATATTACCATTGACAATATTACCATTGAAATATTACTATTGAAAATATTACCATTGAAATATTACCATTGAAAATATTATCATTGAAAATATTATTTTTAATTCAAGTTAGATTATTATTTTATTATTTTATTAAAAATTTTCTTAACTAAATGGTTATTTTGTATTAATCAATAGACCCGTCTAAAGATTACGATGACATCCAGACGAAAAAAGGTTCGGTTTCTCGTAAAAACTAATAAGTGTAATGGCTGTCATTTTCTTTAAACATGGAAAGCTTTATTTTTTAACTTAAAAATTATGAGGATTTAAGCACAATATTTAAAAACAAATGAATGTATTTTTTTATGATTTATGTCCAGCTGTGTATGCATGTTACCTATTCTTGCCAGGGGCGCATAAAAGAGAGGCAAGGGGATTGTTTAAGCCTCCACCCCCCTTCGGACAAATTCCTGTTAACGCCCCTGAACTTACGGATCATTCTTATTTTTACTAACTTAAGTATTTTTAGTTAAATTATATGTTGTACATTGTAATTATGTATTTGTCTGTAGTAATTATGATTTATGAAACCAGTTTTTTGTTTGTTTTTCCATCTGTTACCTAGTTAATTATTATTTTAATAATTATTATACGGGATGTTTTCAAGAACGGAAATTAGAAATTTAGATTTTCTTTTTACTTGTTAATTAAAATAGATTTTTTTTTTACTTCAAGTACATAGAATTTTATCTCCTCTGAAAACTAGTAAAATACTTTCCCTTGATTATTTGTTCGTTTTAGTGTCTTTTTTAAAATTTATGTAAAGTTACTTTAAACACTATTTCAAGTGACTTATCAACAAACGAACTCATTGTCGGATTCACAGAGGTACCCTTTAAACTTTGCCAGCAAATCTGGCAAAGATATTCCTGAGTTTCTATGAGAAAGGGGATAATTATAAATTGTGGTTTCTCTTAAAATGTAAATTGCTGATTTCTGCAGCAAAAAAGAAAAAGGTGTGAAGGGTACGGGCATACAACTCTGATGTCACTTGCAATAATGTTGACATTTTGAAAGTATTATTTTATGAATGATAATTAGTTGTAATGTTTAGAAGGAGAACTAGGCGAGTACACCCCCCTGCAAATCAATATGGATGTGGGGGAGGGGGTGGAGGGGGAGGTCTTCATGATGCTTGATCTTCCTTTAGAGAGAGATTCCCAACCCAGCTCTCCTAGGTAAAGAACATGCTAGTGGATATTTTAAACACGTGTATCATCTTACCATTTCTAAATTTTCTGTGACGTCATCAAATTCTCAAGCGAATATTAGTATTAATAATGACAAAGCCCGTCTAATTTTTCAGCTCTATTTTTTATATATGAATATGATTGTGCTTTTTAAAATAATTGATTCTGGTCCAAAAGGATCAGTCAATATATAGGGGTAGGCGATTATATCATTACAATGAAGACGACTTTAGATTTCAATTTTGATCTATATCAAGCTGTTAAACAGCATGGATATTGGATGCACATAATCATAGAAGTCAAGAGAAGTTGTCAATTAAAAAAGATCATCTTTTATTACTTGTAACTAAGTTGTGATTCGAAAAAAAGTTTGTTAAATCAAATCAATTAGCTTTAATAAAAAGTCGACTTCTGTAATTATAGTTCTGGTCCAAAATAATTCATAAGTTGATATTTTTCAATCATACCCTTTAAGGTCCCCGCCGCCACGAGTTACATCGCCGCCGCCGACATCTCCTCACAGTGTTCGATCCCGTGGTACACCAAGCTCTTCTAGTCCTTTATATCAGGATACACCTATACTTAACCAGGTTCATTCATCCTTTCATTCATCCTTTCATTCATCCTTCCTTTCATCCTTTCATCCTTTCATCCTTTCATCCTTTCATCCTTTCAACCTTTCATCCTTTCAACCTTTCAACCTTTCATTCTTTCATCCTTTCATTCTTTCATCCTTTCATTCTTTCAACCTTTCATTCTTTCAAATTTTCATCCTTTCAACCTTTCAACCTTTCATTCTTTCATCCTTTCATTCTTTCAACCTTTCATTCTTTCATCCTTTCATCCTTTCAACCTTTCATTCTTTCATCCTTTCATTCTTTCATCCTTTCATTCTTTCATCCTTTCATCCTTTCAACCTTTCATTCTTTCAACCTATCATACTTTCTTTCTTTCATACTTTCATTCTTTCATTCTTTCATTCTTTCATCCTTTCATCTTTTCAACCTTTCATTCTTTCAACCTTTCATACTTTCATTCTTTCATACTTTCATTCTTTCATTCTTTCAACCTTTCATACTTTCATTCTTTCATACTTTCATTCTTTCATCCTTTCATTCTTTCATCCTTTCATCCTTTCATTCTTTCATCCTTTCATCCTTTCATTCTTTCATCCTTTCATCCTTTCAACCTTTCATTCTTTCAACCTTTCATACTTTCATTCTTTCATACTTTCATCCTTTCAACCTTTCAACCTTTCATTCTTTCATCCTTTCATTCTTTCAACCTTTCATACTTTCATTCTTTCATTCTTTCATTCTTTCATCCTTTCACCTATACTTAACCACGTTCATTCATCCTTTATCATTTCATTCTTTAATCCTTTGATCCTTTGATCCTTTCATCATTTCATTTTTTCATTCTTTTATTCTTTTATTTTTTTATTCTTTTATTCTTTTATTCTTTTATTCTTTTATTCTTTCATCCTCTATTCATTCTTTCATCCTCTATTCATTTATTCATTTATGCATTTATGCATTTATGCATTTATTCGTATATTCGTCCTTTTATGCATCCATTTATTATTTATTATTTTATTCCTATATTTGTGTGTTTATCATGAATGAGCATGCATGATTAAGAACAAAAACGTCATTCATTAAATATTAAATTTTAACCATTTACTAGCTCAAAACTTTCATTGCCAGAATATTATTATTAAATCAATCGATAATCATATGAAAGTACGAGTCAAGATTTTGAAAGCTGATTATTTTTTTTTAAATCCTCAAATAAAATTTATTTAGTATTTTTAAATCCTTAAATGAAATTTGTTTAGTTGAATTTATCTTAAATCCTCAATGAAATTTATCTAGTTAAATTTGTCTTAAATCCTTAGATGAAATTTATCTAGTTAAATTTGTCTTAAATCTTCAAATGAAATTTATCTAGTTAAGTTTGTCTTGAGTCCTCAATGAAATTTATTTAGTTAAAATCTTAAATCCTCAATGAAATTTATTTAGTATTTATCTTAAATCCGTAAATAAAAACATGTCCTCGGCAATCATTGAATCATTTTAAATTCTAAAAAAAAATTTTGAAGTGAAATTTTTAAATCTTGAATGGTAAATTTAAATCTCTTGGGGATCGTGTAAGGTCTTACTCAAATTTATTTGTTTTGGATACAAACCAAAGAACAAGTCTAGTTAATCTGTTTAATAATTTAAATATTTCTTTTTGATTTCAGTTAAACTCCCAGAGGCTTCATCCTTTAACCCGTTCTAATACAGTTGGGGGGCACACCAGGGGTTCCATAAGGGGGTCTGGGCTCCCCCCTGGTGCCCCCCGCCCCCCTGGAGACAATATTTACGAGTGGTTGCACTCCTCTGAGCAGCAGCCACTCTCTAGAACCAATAACAGTGCACTCAGTGTTAAAAGTGATAAGTATATTGTGATATCGGGCCCGGCTGGTCGGGGGCTCTATAGTCCTGATCCGGGGCCGTATAGTCCGGATAGGGGACATTATAGCCCCAGCCGGATTCCTTATAGCCCGGATAGAGGGCATTATAGCCCGGATAGAGCGCCGTATAGTCCTGACAAGGGTGACTATGGGCCGGGGAAAGAGTGCTTACGGTTGGATAATGATAACTTTAGTGATACCTATGTACGCTTCGATATCAAGGAAAATACGCAAATTCAATGTTGAAATTTTTTTCTAACATTTTTTTAAAATTCAACTTCAGAAGTTTTTCCATCTACACTCCAAATTATACAGCGCATTTATAGTTAACTTTAAAAAAAGCTGATAATTAAAAAAAACACTTGCGTTTATCAACATTTGTCATACAAATTAATTTTTACCTTTTAAAAAATTATCTGTGCACAGTACAATTTTTTGCGTATAATTGAGCTTTTGCATGTGCTAAATTATTCAGAGCCTTAAACTTTTGATAGAACTAAGATATTTCTACTAAAACTTCTGAATTCAAGAGCTTATCTTTAAATGATTTACCAGAACAATTGTCTTTTTTATTCCCAAATTTTTCAAATAATTAATTTTTCTTATTTTAATATTTGCGTTCAGGATCCAGACCCTCAATATCACTACCCTAACCTAGACACACTTTCTAATATGTAAGATTTTTTATCATTATTATTATTATTCTTGTTATTAATATTAATATCCAATATTATTCTCATAATTTAATCATTATACCCTCCCACCATGAATGATTATTATTTTAATCGTAAAAAAAAAGGAATCTCGTCATCAACATTAGGATTTATTTATTAATTAAGATAAATTCATTGTTTTTGAATATAGGTGTTCCTTTTATTCACCCTGGCCCTCTCTCTACTATCCTAGAAGTTATTATTTTTCAACTTCAAAACTTAATATGCTTATTTTGTCATGTTTATTTCATATAAGTTGCGTTGTATAAAGGAAAAATGTTTATATTGTGCGCTAAACCTTTTAAGTCTTCTCCCATATCCAGTATCGCTTAGTCATCACATGATTTTAGGAAAAGCCTTCTAATCATTAGTACGTCTTAGTCTAGCTGCGTATTGACCTATGTGGGTTGATAATGGAAAATTTGTCTACTAATATTATATAACCCTTCAGCAGATTTTTAATAATATTCAAAGCTTTTGATAGAAAATAATGAATGTGACATTGGTTAAAGATATTAGAATCGAATTATTCATGGTCATAAGTTTATTATTTTTACACAACATTTAAAAATGTATTAGATCCCTTTACTCTATATTGAGTTATGGATCCAAAAAAATTTCCCAGATTTTTATATTTTTATTTCCCGGATTTGCGGTTTCATTTGATAAGAAGTTTCTTAGTTTTTTGTTTGTTGGATATCCTATGACCGGAATTAATAAATTTGAGCTAGGTCGTTGAACTCGTTGCATGGATTACCTATCGTCCAAGCGTTTTGATATATTGACAAATCTTGAATCACCGATTCAAGATACGTAGTTAAAAACGCCTTTACTAAAACTGGTTTCTGTGAATCCTGTGAATTCAGTGGTTGAACTCGATATGCGATATTCTGGAGGCAAACTTTAAAGATGATTAAAGATTTAAATCAGAGAATCCTTAGATGGAATTTAAAGAATTTGAGCCGCCAAAACCCGGTTTAAATTCAGCGCCGGCTTAAATCTTGAAACATTTGATACATTTTTAAGTGGAACCAACCATATTTAAACCGCGGCTTAAATTTAAACCGCCGCTCAAATTCTGTAAATTCGGCCACTGAAGTCGTAAATCCGCCAATGACAGAATTTCACACTGAAATAAATTCTGCGGCTAAGAATTAGCCATCAACATTAAGATATCCAGCTAAGCTGAAGAACCCTGAGCTGAAAACTTTAGAATTGTGGATATCGGGATTAATGCTTGATCCACTCTTTTTCTTAATCTCCAGATTAGATATTGCTTGTTCTCCTCATGAATTTAATCTCCAGATTAATTAACCGATCCGGATTAAGGATATCCCATTCTTAAGTTTTCAGCTCTGAGGAATTTATAGAATTTGTGCCGCTGTTCAAATATGGTTGGTTCCACTTAAAATTGTATTTTGATTTTTCAAGATCTAAGCCGAGGCTCAATTAAAATCGGTCTTGGGGAATTTGAGACGCGGCTTAAATTTATTAAATTCGGACACAGGCTATTCTCCAACATAATAGTAACTTTGCTGTACATAATTTACTTTTTCCGAGAAAATGTTTTTGATACGATATTCTGTTATTGTCAGGGTGCCTGGAATGGGTAAAAACGGCGGCCGACGATGTTCCATATCAAGCTTAAAGGGGCAGACGGCTGGCCTAGGCCTGGAGGATACGTTTAGCCCGGGAAAGGAAAAGGATTGGAAAGGGAAGAAAGGAAAGAAAGAAAAGAAAGGTGGATGTCGTCTCCATTATGAAAGATGTGCCCACTGTCAGGAACTCTATTCAGAGGTAATTAAAAAAAATTAAATCGCATTAAACATTTTTATCTGTATTGTTAGGAACTTTAATAACAGTTTCAGGGGGTTTTTAATCGTTATTTTAGTTTTTTTTTGTTGATTATCAAAGGGCACTTGATTATAATGTTATAATATTAAAATGACTTATATTATTATAAATTTTTCTTTCAGAGCGAAAATAAGAAAGGGTCTTGCAGCTATTCTCCGGATAGAGTTAGACAGGTATTCAATTCATCCTTTAATTTCTTTATTCAACCTTTCATCCTTTCATTTCTTTATTTAACCTTTCATCCTTTCATCCTTTCATTTCTTTATTTAACCATTATTTTCTTGATTCATTCTTTCATACTTTCATACTTTCATACTTTCATACTTTCATCCTTTCATTCTTTCATTCTTTCGTACTTTCATTCTTTTGTTTTTTATTCCTTTATTTATCCTCAGTCCTTTATTCAAATATTACATCCTACGCATTTATTATTTAAACAAATTATCTCATTGATCATGAACCAATGAACCAATGAACCAATGAACCAATGAACCAATGAACCAATGAACCAATGAACCTTATGAACCATTCTTTTATTAATATCTATCTATTTTTTTATTCAAAAAAACCATTTCTTTAATTTACAAAGTTAACGGTTTCGTACTATTCTGAAATATTGAGAAATGTAATTAAATGTACATTCGATACAATTTCTCTTTGCTCAACAGATGTTTTCTTTTGGAAAAAGGAAACCTCACGAATACAATTTAATGATGGAAGACGATAACTAACGCATTCAAAATGGTTTTATTTTTTACAGATTTAGAGCTTAAAGTCAAATCGACGATTTGTGAAAATCTAAGTTTATTTTTTTTGTTTTTTGTATTCTTTCAAACTTTTATATTGTTTACTGTATCCTTTATGGTATCCATCCGAAGTATTATATTCTCTGTTGTATCTTGTATTTGTTCTTATTAACATATTGTTCAGAATATCCTGTATCTTGTATTTGTTCTTACTAACATATTGTTCAGAATATCCTGTATCTTCTTACTAACATATTGTTCAGAATATCCTGTATCTTGTATTTGTTCTTATTAACATATTGTTCAGAATATCCTGTATCCTGTATTTATTCTAACTATTATGTTTAGTGTATCGACTGTATCCTGTATCTATTCTTACTAACATATTGTTCAGAATATCCTGTATCCTGTATCTATTCTAACTATTATGTTTAGTGTATCGACTGTATCCTGTATCTATTCTAACTATTATGTTCAGTGTATCGACTGTGTATCCTAAATCCACCAAACATTATGTTCAATGTATCAACTGTATCATGTATCATCTATTCAAACCATTATATTGTTTAGTGTATCGACTGTGTATCCTGTCTGGCGTGTGCTAAATGTCTGTTGTACCATTGTCATTATGAAGATGAAAACTTCAGGTAAATATATCAGATCACCAGATAGCCTAATAGAATCCCAGATCACCAGACAGCCAAATAGAATCCCAGATCACCAGACAGTCCAATAGAATTCCAGATCACAAGACAGCCAAATAGAATCCCAGATCACAAGACAGCCAAATAGAATCCCAGATCACAAGACAGCCAAATAGAATCCCAGATCACAAGACAGCCAAATAGAATCCCAGATCACAAGACAGCCAAATAGAATCCCGGATCACAAGACAGCCAAATAGAATCCCAGATCACAAGACAGCCAAATAGAATCCCAGAATACCAGACAGTCAAATAGAATCCCAGATCACAAGACAGCCAAATAAAATCCTAGATCACAAGACAGTCGAATAGAGTTCCGGATCACATGACAGTCTAATAGAATCCCAGATCTCAAGACAGTCTAATAGAATCCTAGATCACCAGACAGCTTAATAGAATCCAAGATCACCAGACAGCCAAATAAAATCCCAGATCACAAGACAGCCAAATAGAATACCAGATCACCAGACAGTCTAATAGAATCCCAGATCACAAGACAGTCTAATAGAATCCCAGATCACAAGACAGCCTAAGAGAATTCTAGACAGCCATTCCATTAGACAATTAAACCACTAGATAGCTAGCCTGCTTGATACCTAGACACGTAATTTCATCTCGAGATTACATCCTGACTTTATTTCATTAAACACGTAGACATTTAGACACCTAGTCACCCAGACACCCAGAAACCTAGACACCGAAACACCTAGATACCTAGACACCTAGAAACCTAGACACCTAAACAGCAAGACATCTAAACCAAACAGTAAGTCAGACAAGTTAAAAAGTCAACAACATAGTTAAAATTAAATTTTTTATATAATTTTTGAAAATCTTTCCTAATTATTTATTTTAGTGAGGAAGAGATTTGCACTTGCACCGACACAGACGGTCATTTAGCAAAACGATGGCTTGGGTAACATTTTTAACATTAAAATTATAGAAATTTACATTTTTTATCATTTGTACGTTTACATGCTCAATACTGTGATCATATTAGCTTTAATTCCAAAGTAATTTTGTTAAATAAAAACTTGTTTTAGTCTATCCTTGTTGGCCGTGTTGGTTCCCTGTCTCTGCCTGTATCCTATGTTGACCGCCTGCTATTCCTGTGGCCGGGCCTGCCATGCCTGCGGTGGAAAACACGTGCCTGTTTAAGAAACCCCGCGAATAAAATTCAAAATGGCGGAGCAAAAAATGAAAATCCTCCAAATATCTTATTAGACTGAAATTATGGAAACAATCATTTTAAAAAGTTGGCGCTAGTTTTGCAAATTTGCAAATCTAGGCCTGACTTGTGTATTTAATCAAGACTTTTGTTGACTGTATTGTTAACCAAATATTTTTTTTTGGTTTGCTTAAAGTAAATCATATTCTCGACATTCAAGGTCGGCAATCTTAAAATAATGTCAGAATTGAAACAATAATCATTTCCACATCTGTTACAGAAATCGTTCGTGCGTTAAATCGTGCCGAATTATCATCGTAAAACCGCGAGCAGCTATTAGTGTGCCTGTCAGCGCCAAAAATTTAGTTTCAATCTTTTTTAGATTATTAGTCAATAATTGTTGCATATACCAGTCACTCTATATTTGTATCGCACATTTATTCCCAAATTTACATTTCTTGTTTCAATGAATACTTCTGCTAAAAATTTTATAGAAAACTTGTTTGCATATATTTTCAAATTTTGTTTGTTCTGCCTGCAAAACCAGTAAAATATTAAAATGCTTCTGTAAACATAAATTTGAAAATTTATTTATTTTTTACGTGACAAGCCGAAGAGAAGCATTTTGCATCATGCTTAACTAAGATTTTTTGTATTTCGGCTGCTTAAAGTCTTGAAGAGCTTTCCTAACAGAACAGTATATGACCAGAGCTGAAAACTTTAGAATTGTGGATATCGAGATCAAATCGTCATCTCCTCTTTTATTACTTCTAAGATATATCCGAAAAAAGGGGAAAAGTACGACATGGTATTTTTAGATTAAGCGATCTATATTAAGGTTATCCATCCAATTCTAAAGTTTTTAGCTCAGACTGAGTGTTTTAAATACTTTTCAGTGGATTTTCTATATCTATTTTTTCCTGTTTAACACAATCAAATATTTTGGGTTCTTCTAAATTTTCACATTTTCGGCCACCATGGTCGATTTTCTTTATTATACATTTATATATATGTTACGATAAATATCTCATTTTACTGTTTGATAAATGCGAAAAATTATTGTTTTGCTTGTTTTTCACTGTAAAGTTTTTTGACTAACCATGTTTAACACTTATTTATGAAGTATTGAGATTGTAGGGTATCTCTGAAAACATTTTAATTTTGTTGTTACTTTATATAAGACTTATTTCTTTCAGTTTGGTATGCCCTTCTGTCTTTCTCTAAAATAATATTTTGATAATGTAGCTTTTATTTCGCCTTTATTTGGAGCAGAAGCTCTAAATGAATTTTGTTTGCTGTGTCTCCTTTCTCTCAAAATGTAGCCCCCCCCCCCCCCTACACGTATACTAAAGATTATATTAATGTGATATTTCGCCGTAGAAGGAATAATATGTATTTTATTTCCATATTTTTTCATTAAGAGGAGAGATAAGAAGAGACGAAGAAATAAGTATTGGAAATAATTTCAGATTTAGAATAAAATAAGATGGTTCTTTTTGTTGACGGTGAAGCAAAGAGCGATTCTACATTTTTAGGAGAGAACCTATTAAATAAAGAAACCATTAAAACGCGTTTTTATTTTCTATGAAGGACGATGGCCTTAATTTTTTTCAAGTCTTAAAAATTTTGCTTCATTTTTGAAATAAATAATTTGCTACATTTTTGGACTAAAGTATACAATTTGCTACATTTTTGGACTAAAGTATATAATTTGCTACATTTTTGGACTGAAGTAAATAATTTCCTACATCTTTGGAATAAGGTTTAAAATTTGATTCATTCGGAATGGAAAATAAAAAAAGTTGAACTGAAGAAAATTTTCATTATTAGATATTATTCATTCGCTTTGATTGTGACAGGGTGTATATTTTCTTGAAAAATCCTTATTCTTCCCCCCCCCCCTCTTTTTGAAATTTTGTTATTCCACAGAATTGGGAAAATAAACAGTTTTTAGGGAGCAATCAACGAAGTTTTGGGTAAAATGTATCTAAAAAAAGGATAAAATGTTGTCTTTTGATGTCTCAATCTTTTATTTTCTGCCCCAAATCATCAAAAGTCATTTCCTTTTATCCCTAATACAACTTAACTTTTTAAAAATAAGAAAATAGCGTTTTCAGATTTCGACAAATTAACAAAATTGCACCAAATCTCTTCAAAGTTTGCTGGAGAAAATGCGCGGGAATTGTTTCCTCGAGACAAGTATCTGTATGTCGGTGAACATGAAATGGTGGCTGTAACCCAGGAATATTGTGCTTTATGACCCCTAAAAAAATATGATATTAAGTTCACCAAAATTGAAAGATATAAAAATTAGTTTTAGTAAGATACAAAATTTAAATTGTTCGGGTGGGCTTGGTGAAAGATTGTGTATACTTAATTCATTGATAAAGATCGACTCAATCACTGATTCTTTTTATATGGACTTTTTTACAGAGGTCACCAGAGTGAAGTGTAATAAAATATATTCATATTTTTATTTTTTACCGTCTACAATAAACATATTTTTAAATCTCATGTCTATAATATTAGAAAAATTGTCTGAACTTAAGGATTTATTCCATTTTGGCAGGGTTCCGGATCTCAAGTGTTTGTAAGAGAATGAAAGCTGTATTTTAGCAATTTTAAACTTTTCTGTTTGGGACTTCTGTCTATACGGGATCAATAACATTATTAGTATAGGATGACCTGAATATAGAATTCATCGGTAGTGAAGGAAATATATAAAACTTGCCACATATTTCAGAGAAAATCTGCAATTTTAAATTTTTTTTATGGGAGGGGGGGTGGGGGGGGGGGTTACTAATAAAAGTATAAACCCCCAAAATACTAAATACAACTTTTTGTTAAATTCCATAACCCTCCTTCTTTCACACTAAAATTTGATTTTCCCTAACTGGAGATGATAAAAAAGTAATAAATTTTGGGAAAATTATGTAAAAATGACAAGTAAAACTATAGACTTAGATCACTGATATTGTTTATTTCTAATATTTGAACAGTGAGCGACGAGAACGATCAACTCCAAGATCTGGTTGAGCACATGAAACAGATCCTAAGCCTTCAGGTTAACTACCGAAGGTGGAAAGGGGGGGGGGGTAGATTTGGTTCTTTCTCAATACCATCCACATTGATACAATCTGCCATCTTTGGTATCCCCTGAGATTCTGAGAAATATATAAATCAACGAAATGTCTTCAATTACAGCTTTGCATTGTGGGGAAAATTTATGTTCAGAGGCCTGATAAATTGAATAGAGAGAATTAGTTGAACTAGGTGTGACTAGATGAACTACCTAGCTAGTGCACTATTAGCAACTCCGCAGAAGTAGTTTAACTAACTCTAGAACAAAGTTCTAAATCTTGATATTCATTAATTAGAACCTCAGGCCAATTTATCGTATGTTTTAGTATTTTTTTTCATAGATGCCACCACCTGCCATATAATTATATTAAGGTAATAATAGAACATTTCATGATTATAACTTTAATATCCTTCCTGCACGTGGAACTTTTTCTTTCAACTAATTAAACCAGATTATCTCATCATTTTTATAATTTGATTCTTTTTCTACTTCTTAATCCCATCCAATCCTAAGATATTACTTATCTAATATAATCCTGATAAAGTTCTTAATCCCATCCAATCCTAAGATATTACTTATCTAATATAATCCTGATAAAGTTCTTAATCCCATCCAATCCTAAGATATTACTTATCTAATATAATCCTGATAAAGTTCTTAATCCCATTCAATCCTAAGATATTACTTATCTAATATAATCCTGATAAAGTTCTTAATCCCATTCAATCCTAAGATATTACTTATCTAATATAATCCTGATAAAGTTCTTGATCCTATATAATACTGATAAAGTTCTTTATCCTATATTATCCTAATATAGTACTTAATCCTATATAATCCTGATAAAGTTCTTTATCCTATATTATCCTAATATTGTTCTTAATCCTATATAATCCTGATATAGTACTTAATCTTATATAATCCTGATAAAGTTCTTAATCCTTTATAACCCTTAGATGGTACTAAATCCTATATAATCCTGATTAAGTTTTTAATCCTATATTATCCTAATATAGTGCTTAATCCTATATAATCCTGATATAGTACTTAATCCTATATAATCCTGATATAGTACTTAATCCTATATAATCCTGATATAGTACTTAATCCAATATAATTCTGATATAGTACTTAATCCTATATAATCCTTAGATAGTACTTAATCCTATATAATCCTAGATGGTACTTAATCCTATATAATCCTGATAAAGTTCTTAATCCTATATTATCCTAATATTGTTCTTAATCCTATATAATCCTGATATAGTACTTAATCCTGTATAATCCTTAGATAGTACTTAATCTTATATAATCCTGATAAAGTTCTTAATCCTATATTATCCTAATTTTGTAATTAATCCTATATAATCCTGATATAGTACTTAATCCTATATAATCCTTAGATGGTACTTAATCCTATATAACCCTGATAAAGTTCTTAATCCCATATTATCCTAATATTGTTCTTAATCCATATACAATCCTGATATAGTACTTAATCCTATATAATCCTGATATGTACTTAATCCTATATAATCCTGATAAAGTTCTTAATTCTATAAAATCCTGAGATAGTTTTATTTCCATCTATTTATTATAATCCTTAATTACTTTTTAAGTCTAACTAATCCTGAGATTTTTATAAACTCACTTATTTACCTATTTATTTAGTTAATTATTTTTAAAAAGTTTAAGCTTACAATTGAAAAAAATATTAAAATTATTTCCGAAATTTTTTCTTTTTTAGAGAGAAGAATTTGCTGAGCTGTGGCGTGGTTCATATAGGAACACAGAATATGAAATTCTATTCACAGAATTCAGCTTTTTAGATTTCACTAGTTTTCTATTTCAAAATTTTGATTTAAAATGTTAAAGTTCCTTATTGTAATCAATAATCATAAACACAAGGCGGGTTGATAATCAGAGCTTACAGCTGGATGTTTTTATAGTCGGAGGATTCAGGTAGAATTCTTTAGATAGAGGATTCAGTTAGAATTCTATAGTTGGAGGATTCAGGTAGAATTATTTAGAAAGAGGATTCAGTTAGAATTCTATAGTCGGAGGATTCAGGTAGAATTCTTTAGATAGAGGATTCAGTTAGAATTTTATAGTTGGAGGATTCAGGTAGAATTCTTTAGAAAGAGGATTCAGTTAGAATTCTATAGTTGGAGGATTCAGGTAGAATTCTTTAGATAAAGGATTCAGTTAGAATTCTATAGTTGGAGGATTCAGGTAGAATTCTTTAGATAGAGGATTCAGTTAGAATTCTATAGTCGGAGGATTCAGGTAGAATTCTTTAGAAAGAGGATTCAGTTTGAATTCTATAGTTGGAGGATTCAGGTATAATTCGANATAATAGTATTGATGGAAAATGTACCTTAATAAAAGGTATGCCGGCAGGAACAAAATTGTTGAGAATGAAATCCTAGAATTTTGGAATTTTTACAAAATCATGTCATTTTTACCACTTACCCTTGTTTTACCCTTCCCCTTGACAATTCCTCCGTTTTTATCCATATCTAATAGAAGATCTTCTTTGAGTTTTAAAGGGTTACCGAGCATTTCAAAGTTTCGTTTTTTTTTGTAGACATAATTTGTGCAAAGTGAAATTTTCCGCTCTGCCAAGCACTCTTCATTAATTACTTATTTAAATATAGCAACCAATTAACAATCAATCTTAATTATTCGTTTAAAGGGTCTGGATGCGTGATTTTATATAACCTTTTATTTTTTAAAGTGGCATATCCGATTCACAACCGTTCACTTAAAAGGTTTCTCTGTTCAGATCAATCTCTTGGATGTAAAGTAAAAAAAAGAAATTCAAAACTCTTCAATTCTTCATTCATAGTTTATGTATAAGTGCCTAGTGGATCATTTAGCATTTCATTTGTGATTTATTGCTTGCAGCAGGGGCACATTCTGTAAACAAGTTTTCTTCTCCCCTTTATTCTTTTCCCAATTTTCTTTTTTTGTTTCCCCTCCCCTTTATTGTTTTCCTCATTCTCCTTTTCCCTATTTTCTTTTCTTCTTTTCCTCTTTTCCCCATTTTCCTATTCCCCATTTTCCTTGTTCTGTTTTCCCATTCCCCTTTCTTTTTTTCCTCATTCACTATTTCCAAATATTCATTTCTCCTTTTCCTCATTCTCCTTATCTCGATCCATGTATTCTCCTTTGCCATATTCTCCTTTTCCCAATCTTCATTTTAATCATTCTTCTTTTCCCAATCTTCCTTTTAATCATTCTCCTCATCCATACTTTACTTTCCCATTTTCTTTTTTCCACCACTTTCCTTTCCCCATTCTCATTTCCCCTTCTCTTTTCCACAATTCCCATTTCTCTTTTTCCCGTTTTTTTATCATGAGTATTTTGCACGTGCACGTGCCTCCGAAGAAAGGGGTTCTGCTTCACAATGCATACACTTGTTTAAAAGATGTACTTATCAATTTAAAGGGACTGCAGATATAATTTAAAGTGGCCATTTAATGCATTCATTTAGAGTAATATATCCGATTCACACCGGTACCCTTCAAACATCTTCGTCTAATCATCTACGCCGTTATATCATTTGCTACACTAAAGGCATTCAATTAGAAAAAATGATAACTCCTCAAATAGGTTAAAGGATACTGTTCAGAAATCGAAATGCCACTTAACAAGTGAAAGGTTACTGAAGAATACGTCTCCTGTCCCTTTAAGTGGGGGATGTGAAATTCTAAGTATTTAAATTTATGAATGACATACTGGGTTAAATTACACAAGTGCAGATATAACTTCTTTGTTTGATTAATGGAAAACTATATTTTTAAAGATTGACATAATAATTACCCCTTAAATGTAGTTCTCGTAGCATAACAGATGTTTTTTTTTCGTTCACGTTTTAACTGAAGATAAATTTTTTTATAATAAAGCTATAGCTGGCCAAACGGCTGAACCAAATTACCAAATTGGATAAAACCTTTTTTTTTTGGTTACTCGAGGGTGAATAGCGGGAGAAACTATGATTAGGAATATTAATATAAACCTGGACAATACCGGGCATTCCAGCTATAATTTAAAAAAATTAACAACAGATTTAAAACAGGGTTTTAAATATAATGAACCCTTCATGTCTTAGGTTTAAAAATATATAAAATAAAGTGATAAAAAGGTTTAAAATACTTTTTGTTAACATAGAAAAGAAAAATTTCGATTTTTTCTTCCGAAATATATGTCGAAAAGTGTTTATTCTACTTTTAAAATCTCTAAATAAAGGATTTATTACAGAAACCAGCAAACATTTTACAATTTTTTTACATCAATAGTGTGGATAGTTTAAAACAGTGCAAAAATATTATTTTATTACGTACATTTTGGTACAGATTTGCACTAATACTTTTTGCGGATTCTTATAGAATCTAACTCATTAATTATTCCTTATTCTTTATTGAAGGAAAACTATTTTTTTCCTAAAATTAATTTTGCGGATTTTTTGTGGTACCAAAAAATGTTGTTCTGTCTGTTTGTGAATTGTATGTCCGATCAGGAATCCCATAAACTATTTGGAAGCTAGAGAGAACGATGGGAATGTTCTCAGCTTGGTTTAAATATCTAAGTCGAGTTAGATGAGTTTATGTTTAGTTTCCAGGCAAAGCTGGGTTCCCAAGCTAGAGTGGTAGGCGATTATATCAATGCAACAGACGACTTTTTTAAAGTTTTGATTATCAACAAGCTTTTTTCAAATTGCAAGTTGACAAGTAATCAAAGAGAAGCTTTTTTAAATGACAGCGTCTCTTGACTATTATGTTTTTGTGTATCTATGTTGTTTAACAGCTTGAAATAAATCAAAATTGAAATCGAAAGTCGTCTTCTTTGTATTGATAAATGCGACGACGATTGTAGGATCTATATAAATTATTTTATTAGTGATGACCGTGGACTGTCTGAAGATATAACCCAGGCTGTCATGGTCCGTTGGCCCATTCACTATGGGTGTGCAATCAGGAATAATTTTTAAAAGTTTTTAATTTACTTACTTAGTATTTAAATTTGGCCAGTTTTCACGGAGTATAGAAACAATTGGACATCTTTGTTAAAAATAAATTTAACTTGATATGGAAAAATTAAAAACTTTTTTATTTTATGGGAAAGTTTTTTAAACCCAACAAATTACGAATCAGTTTTTTTTTAAATATTATGGCTGAATTGTTTCAAATGGTTTTTATTAAAATACATGTTAAAATGAAAAGTAAAAAATCATATTGATATTCTTATCAATTTTACCGAATGGAAAAGTCGAGCTTTACCAAACGGAAAATGTTAAAAACTGTTCATGACAAAAATAAATGTAAAATAAATCTATTATATTTATTTTGATGATAACAGTTGATTTTATTTTTTAACCTGTTCCTAATCATGACATCTGTAGTTTATTGTATATTTTTTTTCCATGAGTTTGAGTTTTGAACGTCGACTTTGTGCTCAAACTCATTAAATATAGATTTTATAAACGTTTCATATGTCTCAAATGAATTCTAAAGAATTTGTCCACAACACTGTTTACTCAGTTTAACTAGCTTACATAGCCGGTCTGTCCCTTTAAACAGTTTAAAGTATTGAAAAATATAGAAAATTCACTTAGCAACCGATATCGAAGACATTTGATATTATAAACTTTCAAGTCTTCTGGATCAAATTGCTTAAATTCGAAATATCAGATGAGGTTGTAAAGATAAAGAGAGAAGAAAACCTTTCATTTCCAATTCCGGTTCTGAGAATGATTCATGAAATTTATTTTATATATTTGCTTGATCTTTTTATTTTCATTACTTTTCTTTAATTTGTTTCTGTTCTGAGAAATATACCTTTTACTTTTAAAAAGAAATGTGTTCCAGAAACTGCATTTTTATGGCCGTTAAAAATGTTAAGATGTTTAAAAACTAAATTTGAAAAACCTGGCGTTTATTGCTTAATTATTTGCTTAATTACCGCTATTATATATCTATCATTACGTTATCTATCGGTAAAATTTTATGCAAGTATCATTTAATGGGAGGGGGGGGGGGGGGCTTAGATTGACTTTATTTTTCTATTTTGAATTTTCTTTTTTTTTAAATAAGACTTTTATCGATACATACTTCATTGGTTTTTAACGAAACCTAATAATCGTATTTCATTGAAACTCGTTAAGCGGAAGAACTACGGAATATATTTTCATTAAAACCTATTGAATTTATTTTCATTGAATAAAACCTATTGAATATATTTTCATTTAAATCTATTGAATATATTTTCATTTAAATCTATTGAATATATTTTCATTGAAATCTATTGAATATATTTTCATTGAAATCTATTGAATATATTTTCATTGAAACCTATTGAATATATTTTTATCAAAACCTAATAAATACATTTTCATTGAATTCTATTGAATATATTTTCAATGAAGCCTAATGAATACATTTTCATTAAAACCTATTGAATATATTTTCATTTAAATCTATTGAATATATTTTCATTGAAATCTATTGAATATATTTTCATTTAAATCTTTTGAATACATTTTCATTAAAACCTATTGAATATATTTTCATTTAAATCTATTGAATATATTTTCATTTAAATCTGCTGAATATATTTTCATTGAAATCTATTGAATATATTTTCATTGAAACCTATTGAATATATTTTTATCAAAACCTAATAAATACATTTTCATTGAATTCTATTGAATACATTTTCATTGAAGCTTAATGAATATATGATCATTGAAACCTATTAAATATATTTTCATTGAAACCTATTAAATATATTTTGATTGAAACCTATCGAATATATTTTCATTGAAGACTATTGAATATATTTTCATTGAAGACTATTGAATATATGATCATTAAAACCTATTGAAAATATGATCATTGAAACCTATTGAATATATGATCATTGAAACCAATTTAATATATTTTCCTTGAAATTTCTTGGGTATAATCCTGGTGTAACTTCACATATTTTGAGAATTACAAAATCAGACTAGAGACCGGAGAAGTATTCCCTGCTAGATTTGCGGATCATGGACCAGATCCTGATATTAGGTAATACAGGAGATAATATTTTCTCAAACACAATTACTGACCCCCCCCCCCCCCCATATTTACATCATGGGGGGGGGGATTTCGACACAAGTGGAAAGTCTCAACTAAAGTAACATTTTTTATTAAAGAAGTTAAAGGCATTGTCGACGTTTTCTACATTACCCCCATCTCAAAAGATACGAAAATATTAAATTTTGAAAGTTTCTTTCATTGTTTATGATGCCTTAATCTAAAAGTCACTTTTAAAGAGAATCCACAATTGAAAATATTCAATTTTCAAATAGTAAAGCAAGAATATTTTCGACATTTCTTACACCAATAAAGATAGAAACTGTCAAAAATGGTTTTTTGATTCCATGGAAGAAAGTTTCTGTTCAATCTAATAAGCTCCTTTGTCACCGTCTGTATCACGTGACAATGATACTGCACTGCCATTGGTGGAAATTCTGGGCACGTGATACAGACCTATCAATTACATTATCACTTATATCTATTGAACGTGAATAAAAAATTTATTCAAATTATAATAGGAGCGTACCTAAGCTGTTTAGGCTCCTCTGAGTTATCGTAATTTTCAGATTCGTTACGTATTTGCTGAATATGATCTGTTGAAAACTTTGATTCCTATTCCACATCTGACATACATATTACACAAGTTTGGTATAACGTTGACACAGTTTTATATCGATTTTCTCGAGACCAGGAACATCAGATAAAACTAATAAAGGTCTCGATCAAGTGTTTATGTTTCAGCCTATACCCCCTTTCGTTTTTCCTGAACAGTCCCTCTAATTATGATTCACCACATCTGGCATTTTAACTTTATCGTATGGATCAGAAGATTTGAATCTAAGGTTTTACATTAGGACTGACACTAATTACAAGAAAACCTTCATAAGTATCCTAAATAACATAAGATTTACTATTTTTTAGGGCTCTTGGTCACTGGTTTCAATATGAAGGTAAATATATGTAAAAGATTTTTTATCAACTTTTTTTTATTAAAAATAAATATAGGGGGGGGAGGGGGGGATAAATAATCCCAATAATCCCCCTATTTACGCCACTGATTTTCTCAACCTGTTCCTAAACAACTAATTAGTTTACTGTAGAATTTTTTTACATTTTATGTCCGGGTGTATAACTATGACCAAGAATAATAATATAAGCCTGGGCTGCGCCGGACACTCCAGCTAGTTTACAAATAAATCCTGAAAAATAAAATTGAAGACGACCTTTAAAAACAAACTGTATATTCCCGTTTGTGCCCCATATTTAAAAAAAATTGCATTAATTAAAAATAATCAAAAATGATTTTCAATAAGATTTGTTTAGGTGTTCTGAACCTTTATGATAACAAGACGTCAACACTTTTCATTCCTCATTTCAACTTCACTCCAGATAGGAAAATAAATCATTTAATTAATTCAATTCATTCAATTCATTCTTTTCATTCAATTCATTAAATTAATTTAATTAATTATATTTATTCTATTAATTCTATTTATTCTTTTCATTCTATTCATTTAATTCATTCAATTCATACAATTCGTTCAATTAATTTAATTAATTCTATTTATTCTGTTCATTTTATTTATTCTTTTCATTCTATTCATTCAATTCATTCAATTAATCATATTTATTCTATTCATTCTATTTATTCTATTTGTTTTATTCCTTCTATTCATTTTATTCCTTCTATTCATTTTATTCATTCTATTCCTAATTTCAACTTTACTCAAGATAAGAAAATACGTGATTTTATTTCGTTAAATTCATTTAAATATTTTTTTTTGTAAATTAAATTCATTTAGTTCACTCACTTTTTTATTCCGACCGGTGATAAAACTACCGGGGGTTTGTGAGAGTTTACTGGTTCAGTCACTTGACGTTTATTGAATACAAAATCAGTCGATCGAAATAAATATAATATATTTGAACTATATATTTATTCAATGATTAAAAAGTTCGGCCAGCCGTTGGTTGGAAGTCACAGATGATTATTTACTCTCAAAGGTAAAAACAAAAAGTTCAGATTTAATAAACATAATTTTATGAAAAAAGTGCACTTTCGATCATCTTCTGTATAAATGTATAAATGTAAAAATAATGTAGGTTGCATTTTTTATAAATTAAAATTTTTTTTTCATTTTTATTAGCGATCTACCAGTCCTCTTGTTGAGCCTCCTTATTTTTGTGAAAATATGAGACAAGTGTACAGGTATAATCAAATATGAGACAAGTGTACAGGTATAATCAAATATGAGACAAGTGAACAGGTATAATCAAATATGAGACAAGTGTACAGGTACAGGTATAATCAAATATGAGACAAGTGTACAGGTATAATCAAATAAATCAATGCTTCAAAATTTTCCGAATTCCCATCTTTCTTTTTTGGTTACTTTTGTTAAAAACTGGATTTATCAATGAGAAGTCAGATAAGTTAAAATAATTTCTCATTAATTGCAACACTTTGTATTATGAGAACAAATAACATTTTGAATATTGTTGTGGGTATCTGAAAATTGAAATCCTTGGTATTTTTTATAATAATAGTCCTGTATTTATAAATCTGGACAGTTGAAGTTTTAAATACAAAATAAGAATTGCTTTTCTCTATGATATGAAACAAATGTCAATTATAAATAATTTTTCATCTTCTTCCGGTTTTTTGCCACCAAGATTGAAGTAAAACATTGTTTAAAGAATTTGATTTAAACGAAAGCTATTATTAAGATTAAGAGAAACATTTTTAAGTAGATATTTAAGAATATCTATATAATTTAAATATTTTCATGTTTGCACTTTAAATCCTCTGTTCTTAGAACATTTATTTCAAAAACTTAAAATTTACTAAAACTTGAAAGGATTTCCGACCTGAATGCTATTTTTCACAAAATTTTTACATTAAAGAGAACAATACAGCCCTGTTACAAAAAAGAAACCCCTTCATGTAAATTGATGTTTTAACAGACAACTGTTTTCGTTAAATACTAAATAAAAACTAATCTTATTCATTCATTCATATTTTTATTCAACTACAAAGCATGAGATATTAGAAATAAGCAATCACAATTTGCTATGCAGTTTGGACCCGCATAACCAGGGTTGGTTGTTTTGAATGGTTGGCTTAAAGTTAATTAACGATACTGAATATAATTGGTTACAGATCAAGATATGTTTTTGGATAGGTCAGGAGTTTTTGGAAGGAAGGAGATTGTCGGGTGATCTGTGGCAGGTTGAGATCAGAAGGATTTTTATGTAGAGATAAATTAAAATACAGGGTGTTAATGATGGTAGATACAGAAACAGAAATAACTAATAAAGTTTCAGTTATTTTAGTTTTTTTATATAAAATTTATTCACACGATATACAGCTAGGTTTTTCGCATTTAAACCTCTCATAAGTCTCAAGATAAATATTGATTACTCTTTGTTTAAATATTTTTGCAGAATAGAATCAAAATATACTACAATCAATAAATCAGTTCGTGCATAATGAATGTTCCAATTGACCGGGTTTAACCAAACCTTGTAAAATGAAATACACACTTGTCAAGTTCAAAACGGGCTCGAATTTGCTCGGGTAGGATATCCCATAGATAAATAAATAAACATAGATAGCTTATGTACGCAAAATCACCAAGAATTGTACAGTCCGCGAACTCATACTTCTAGGAGTCAAAGTGTACTTCAATGATAAGTGGGGTGGTTTGGTGTTTTAATAGTGTAAAATAACTCCGGGAATGGATCTATTTGAACAACAGTATTTCACTGAGCAATACATCATATTGACGAGAACTGAAGAAGAACATCAGAAGGACTAAACTAACATAAATTTCTCTCTACAGAACTCATGTACACCACAAGTACTCAATGACATAAGAACAGCCAATGTTCACAACCGACCTAGTTAATCTATATAATAGGAATATCTTTACAACATCTCTGTACATTTATATCTTTCAAGATGAAAAATGTCGTCTTATGCGCGATCTATCTTTATCTATGGGATATCCCCTCTACTCTACATACACAAGTTGCAAACACAAAAGAATCTGTATTTCAAACCTGTAATAGATTACAGGTATTAGACATGGATAACAATATTTTCATGGAGTTAAAATGTTGGTATACATTTTTTATAATACTTGGTTAAACAAACTTACTAGTTTTCGGTAGGTAGGGGAGAATGAGGGAACAATATAGATTAGTAGAATAAAACGTTTTGTGAAAAATAAATACCCGGTTGGTTACAAAAATTATTGTTTACAGCGATAATCACGAATTTTAGGCATTTCTATAATTAAAAATATTATAGGTCTAAACCATTCAGTTGCAAAGATATAGAGCTTTTAAAGTTGTTAAGTTTGGAGTTTGAGACAAGCAATTAATTTCTTTTTAATTCTTTTGAATTCAGGAGAATGCTGACTAATCCTGAACCCTTGAAAACCATTTTCAAAGGTACTATTTTCTCTATACAATAATATTTCAAATAAGATTTGAATTTAGGAAGTTTTCTTTTAAACTATCTTTCTCGTTTCTTTTTTCAAAAAATGTCAAAAAGTAAAAGTACTTTCCCAATTAAAAATTTCCGAAAAGCAACATTTTTTTTGCAGTTTTTAAAAAGATATTTAAGGTTCTTTGGATCCAGAAAGTGATAATGTTGCGGATCCTAAGCACTGGTAATACTGAAACTAATAAAACTTGTTACAATGCTGTCGCCCTACGTGACAGTATAGTATAATGGAAACATACGATAGTGTATCTATAGACCTACGCAAATCCGCTTTATTCCATTTCTGACCTACGCCAAATCCGCTATACTACACATCCGACCTACTAGCTCGTTGTTTTACAGCGGCAAGATGAACTTGTGGACGCAGCGCACGGCCCCCTAGCCTGTCCTAGCCGCAGCGCTCGGCCCAGAAATTCTCTTAACCTAACCTAGCCATCAATTAATACAACAAAAAAACCAGCTGGCATAGGTCCAATATTGCAATAGGTCAGAAGTTCAGTAGGGGGATGTTGCGTATAAGACGATGTAACAATACCGAAACATACACGTACTCTACCTCTTCAGTAGTTAATAGTTATACTTACTAACTAAGGTCTAATGTTGATAATCGGTTTGGTTAATTTTAGCGTATATTTTATCTCAGATGCAACATTTTTTACATTTGTATATTTTAAAATTTGTGTGAGAAAAGCTAATTTTTTACAATTGTATATTTTAACATCTTGTGCTTCTCTTATGCTATGCAAAATTTAAAATATGGCTGAAAAACAAACCAATAAACATTTTTCCAATTTTTCGAATTTAAAATTTGCAAAGGAATGCAAATTTAACAAAACACAGTTTTAAAAAGTGGAAAGTTTTTGAAAAAAAACTAGGACTCATGGTAGGCAGCGCAAGCCTTTCAGTCTTTCATTTCTCCTCAAACTAACTAATAAACATTTAAACTTCAGAGATGTTTTTCTTTAGTTTTCATTATAAAAACTTCAAGCAGAGTGTGTGTGTGGGGGGGGGGTGTCCACAATTCTCTGAAATGGATTTTGTTTTTAGGTGGAGAAGGTAGAAGATATAGACGATGTGAAGCCTCAGGTAACATATGTCGTCCAAAGCGTTAAAAATTGAAGAGATAAAAAGTTTAAAAGACCATTTCACAATTCTAGAATTCCTCTTAAATGATCTGTTATAAGCGTAAAAGTGACCTTCTAATTAAGAATGACATACCCATGATTCACAACGGTACCCTCCAAACCTTTGGCTGGTCAAGAATGACAGACGTTGTCGTTTACTTTTATTTACAAGAACCAACGAGGTTATAGTGTATATAGTGATGATGTACGCTAACCAACGAGGTTATAGTGTATAGAGTGATGATGTACGCTAATAGTGTATAGAGTGATGATGTACGCTAACCAACGAGGTTATAGTGTATAGAGTGATGATGTACGCTAACCAACGAGGTTATAGTGTATAGAGTGATGATGTACGCTAACCAACGAGGTTATAGTGTATAGAGTGATGATGTGCGCTAATCAATGAGGTTATAGTGTATAGAGTGATGATGTACGCTAATCAACGAGGTTATAGTGTATAGAGTGATGATATACGCTAATCAACTAGGTTATAGTGTATAGAGTGATGATGTACGCTAACCAACGAGGTTATAGTGTATAGAGTGATGATGTACGCTAATCCTTTACTAATTTTATAGGCCATAAACTATACCGAGAGCGTACTGCATATTTGTTTATTTTAAGTTTATTCTAGCCTAACCTTTAGTATATCAATATTAATAAATACAGTACAGTACAGCTAACTGAGCACACAGGTAGAGAACTATCATCCCCCCCTGACAAGAACGCTTGCAATTGTTGAATACTTTGCTTGAAAGCTGTTTTATATTTAAGGAATATTAACATTTACTTTCCGGAAGTGGCAGAATTTAGATATCTAGATTCGAATTTTTGAAAACTGCGTTGGAGACAGAATATTCTTGATTTTCCAGGAGTACCGTGACGTTATCCGGCTTGAGTTCACACAGTACACTCGCTTTCCACTCAATATTTAAGATATATTTATAATCTGTCTTCGATGATAATTCAAAGGTATGAAGGCTACCGTTTTGAATAACTTGATTTTAATCTTCAGTTTTATATGTCTCACTGTGTGTCCGATCTTAATTATTTTTGAGAATTAAATTTTAAGTATTTATCAGTCTATATAACTAATTGAAATATAAAAACTTGAATACAGGTAAATGGATGTTAGTTGACCCACACCTTTACGAAGATGGATTAATAGAGTCAAGCCAAATCAGACAACCCAGCTTTAATATCAAGGATTTTGTAGCTTCAGTGAAGAAACTGTGAAAGGTTGAAGCGTCTTTGGAAGTTTAACATAGACAATCCAGAACTTTGCAGTTTCAGTCAAGAAACTGTAACATGATGTAGCATCATAGCTTGACAAGTAAAGTCAAGGATTTGTACCTTCTTGTAACGGTTTTTTCATAGACAATCCAGAACTTTGCAGTTTCAGTCAAGAAACTGTAACATGATGACAGCTGACAAGTGAAGTCAAGGATTGGAATTTTCAGTGTCAAATCAAACTAAATCAGACTTTAAGGGACGTCCTGCACCACACACCAAAATTAAAGTGACTAAACAAAACCAATAATGATGTGACGTCTTACAATTCGTAAACTTTGTTAATTTTTTACTTGGAAGTTTTCAGAAATAAATAAACAAAAATTGCAGGTTTATTTTAAGGTTACAAGGAAAATCCGAGGTTATCGCCAGACCGCCAATGACAGATTTTAGTCCCTGGTCTAATTGCATTAATTATTATGACGGGATACAGGTCTCTGCCCTGTTGACAGATGAATTTAGGTACATTGAGTGTATTGCAGTTTACTGCAGAACTAACCAACAGCTTAGTTGAGGGTGTCTTTTGAAGTGAAATCAAGAATAAATGAATGCACCTTCAGTCAAGAAGCTGTTTAAACATGCATAAAAATAAAGCCTTTTTTTAGCCTAAACAGGACGAAACGGTAAATAATAAATATCAAGGATTTTATAGCTTGTAAAATTAAGGATTTTAAGAAACTTATTGACAAGACGATTTTGTCTTCCTGGATCCGGAAAAAAATATGCGGATCTAGGGATCCGGATTCAAGGGGCAAAATATCAACCAAAAACTGCAAAAAATCTTTTTAACTCTCTGAACCCAAATCTGAACTGTTAAAAAAAGAGATTATAAAAATTTCCTGATTTCTGAATGGTTCATCAAGTTTTAGCATAAAAATACGCGAAAAAAAAAATGAAATTTTTGCTTTGTTAATTTAGAATTCAGTAAATCTTCAAGAAATGACCTGGATCCGGATCCATTTTTTCCAGAGCGGATCCGGATCCCTATCCGCATCAAAATTAAATGGATCCTAAGCACTGATTTTAGGTAAACCATCAAATTACAGATATGAGACTGAATGAACTTCTATGAATTGGTCTCTGAACTGTAGTGCTTAGGATTCAATTAATTTTGATACGGATCCAGAAGAAATGTATCCGGATCCAGAAGAAATGTATCCGGATCCAGGTCATAAACATATATTTAAAGGACATTTTTCATAATCTCTTGTTTTAAGAGCAACAGATTTATTTTGCAGTTTTTGGTTGATATTTTGGCATTCGGATTCAGGAAGTCAAAATGTTTGGGTTCAAACGGATCCGGATCCTAAAAGCACTTCTCTGAACTCCAACATATGTTCTAACCTAGAAAACAGTTCCAAACCTATTTTTCTCGTATATCTCAAAAAAT
Organism: Eurytemora carolleeae; assembly: GCF_000591075.1. Taxonomy (NCBI): domain Eukaryota; kingdom Metazoa; phylum Arthropoda; class Copepoda; order Calanoida; family Temoridae; genus Eurytemora; species Eurytemora carolleeae. The sequence goes on along the minus strand of NW_019397015.1, from coordinate 63,640 downwards.
TTCTGTTTAAAAACTTTATAATATGGTGAAAAAATGAATTGGAATAAAATATTCCACATGCGACATGTTTCTGAAACTTTACATGTTCATTATTTACGCCTCAAAAAATTATCTGACCCCTCCTTTTCAGTAAAAACCACAGTTACGGCTCTGAATTTTGAAATTACTTCCATATTTGAAGAAAAGACGATTACATATTCTACTTTTTTCTTTCTAAACGAAGAGACCAAAATATTTTACTTTTACTCGCATATATAATTAAATGCAACAAATACATATGTTTAAGATCTTAAAACGAGTATCCAATAATTACCTTTAACGTGTTTTTAAAATATATCTGGCGTTCAAGAATAGAAAATTACAGGTTTTCAAATAACAAACAGTATTTAATATAACATCTTACCAAAATATTTTCACAAAATCTTTCAGCTGTATTTGTTTTTAAGGATGTTATTAAATGCATAAAAGTACATTTTTTTTATTCCTTATCACGATTGGTAAAGATACAAGGTGTTCCAAAAAACATGGGAATTCAAGATCACCTTTGTTACAATATCTGATTTCAAATCATAGTACGTATAAGTTAGGATTACAATATTTGATTTCAAGTCGTAGTATGATTACGTCTAATAGAAATTATTTTATGCAAACGGTAAAAGGCTGTCAGGTATAACTGCTATGTTTCTGCGCATTGTGCATTAAAGGGACAGACCGGCTATGCAAGGTAGTTGAACTGAGTATGCATTATTGTGGAAAGCTTCTTTATGATTCATTTGAGACATATAGAACTTTTTAAAGATCTGTAAATCCTGAGTTTGAGCGCAAATTCGACGTTCAAAACTCCTACTTTAAGGATGGATACGTTCACGTTATTCAGTATTTTTTCACCTACAATGTACACCCTGGAAAAAGTTTAATAGTGATTTCTATTACAACTCTAGTCGCGATCATTTTACTCACCCTGTAAATAAAATAGAAAATATATGAACACATGGATAAACATGATTACTTTATTAAAACACTGATTCCCTCAATTTTTTATATTTAATATCTAAGACATTATATAATACAGAACCGAAAAGAAAGTTCATCTGTTAAAGCAAAAAATTCTGCTGTTACAGCTATATCTTTTAACAAATTTATAGATCCGTAATATCTGCTCTTGTCTGTTACAACCACAAACACTTCTAGGTAGAAACTAGCTGTTATCTGTTGCTCCTGCTGTCATGAATAACAGCTCCGAAATTTAGTTGAATATTGCACAATACTTTTAGAGGTTTAAGCAGAGGCTCAATAATCTCACTCCTACCCTCTTAAAATCATAATTATTATGAATTTAACATTTTTAAAATTATTTATCTTGTCAAATTCTCTAAAACATTCATATTTCCTTCTTTTAGGTGATCATCTATTTAACGTTCTCTATATCTCTTGAAAAATGCTCAATTCTGATAATTTCTCAATTGTTTCTGATTAAAGACTTATTCATTATAAGTCGCTTTGGCAGAGAAGCTAAAAACGAAAATAAAAACATCATTTTATCAGACACAGCTTATAAGCGTGCCGTTGTAGATCGGACATGCCCTCCTATAAATGAAGGGTCACTTAAAATTAAAAAAGTATGAACGCTTTCCCACATCTTCAGTAATATTTAGGATCAATACTTAAATTACAAAACATCGTTAGGGTTTTGACAATTTTTAACTCTTAAATTCTGACATGATACATTCAGAGATATGTAAATCTAATTTTTTTAATTTACAAAATTCTTATCGACGTCTCTAATAAAAGTAAATGCACCTTTTAATCCGCACTGTACTGTACTGTACTGTACTGTACTGTACTGTACTGTACTGTACTGTACTGTACTGTACTGTACTGCACTGCACTGTACTGTACTGTAGTGGACTGTACTGTACTGTACTGTACTGTACTGCACTGTACTGTAATGTACTGTACTGTACTGTACTGTACTGTACTGTACTGTACTGTACTGTACTTACTGTACTGTACTGTACTGACCAATTAAGAAAATCGAATAAGAAATTACATTATAAAATAATTATTTTCCTATTAATGCCACTGAGTGTACTGCAGTTTCCAATGTTGACAAACATGATTCGTTTGGCTGGGTTCTAACTGTATAAATACTCTTACAACTGAAATTAAAAAAACAAAATAAATTTTTTTAAAATTTAAAAATGTAAAGTGTACCATTTTTTTAAAGACTAGGAGAAATATTTTTAACTTATTAGTATATAAAGCTATCATTATTTAGCTTATCTTTGTCAATAAGAAATCAATAAAAATTAAATCTTATTAAATAAAATGTCTAAAACTTTATTGGGGAATAAATCTCGACTTCAAATGAAATCATTTTTCATATTTTTCAGAAAAAGAAAAAAACCTTAGATTGAGCATGATCTTTGGCAGTGCTTGTAGTCCCTGATTTCTGATAAACATCTTCTTAGCTTGATCCCATGTTCCATCCAGTAGCACTATACTACTGATATTCGGGTCGGGAGGTGATATTTCAGTCAACACCCTGTATTTAAATATTGAGAAATATATATTAGATAACACCCTGTAAATGTGTAAATATCAATATTTAAGAAATATATATTAGATAACACTCTGTAAATATTTAAATATCAATATTTAAGAAATATATATTAGATAACACCCTGTAAATGTGTAAATATCAATATTTAAGAAATATATATTAGATAACACCCTTTAAATGTGTAAATATCAATATTTAAGAAATATATATAAGATATCACCCTGTAAATGTGTAAATATCAATATTTAAGAAATATATGTTAAATAACACCCTGTACAGGTGTAAATATCAATATTTAAGAAATATATATGTTAGATAACACCCTGTAAATTTGTAAATATCAATATTTAAGAAATATATATTAGATAACCCCCTGTAAATGTGTAAATATCAATATTTAAGAAATATATGTTAGATATCACCTTGTAAATGTGTAAATATCAATATTTGAGAAATATATATTAGATAACCCCCTGTAAATGTGTAAATATCAATATTTAAGAAATGTATATTAGATAACACCCTGTAAATGTGTAAATATCAATATTTAAGTAATACACGTCAGTTAACACCCTGTAAAAGTGTTAACATCAATATTTGATAAATATATGTCAGTTAACACCCTGTTAACATTAGTACTTGTGGGATATATGATACAGGATTACCCAGAGCAGAAAAAACATTTTTAAATATTGGATTTTAATGTATTCTGTCAAATAACTTTATCTGGTCACAACATGTTACCATTCATCACATTTTATAAATATATCATGCTAATTATGTTTATAGATTTCAGCTTCACAGCTAGTAGATGATCATAATTCCCTGCAAGCAACTGTAAATTTGTTTCTTTCTTTTCCAAATCATTAATTAAGCCAATTAAAGACTTTATTCATGAACAAAGATTAATTTAATGTTGGGATTGTCATAATTTAAAAGTTTTAGGTCGTACTCTTAACAGTTTCACATTTTGAGGGTAACTATCTATATTAGCTAACACAACATACACAATACACATATTGGTTAAAATAGCGTAATTTTATTCTGAACGACCCCCCCCCCCCCTCGGCCCCTTGCTTAAAAACTCCAGGTGCAACTCTGGCTGTTAACATCAATTAGATGATATAGTATTCAACTATTCAAGAAATATACAACAATTAAAAAGATATATTAGTCAACATTAATATTCAACAAATATACAGTAATTAAAAACCTTTAAACCTAAATATCTGACATCCAGTATACATAATTTAAATAATTTTTTAAGCGAGTTAGCTAAACAATGTGGTATCTGGGAACCACAAATACGTGCAATAAATGGTATCTAAAATCTACACTTAATAAGATTTATACAAGTACTTAAACCTGTTTATATCTATCATGTGTGTAACCTGTTGACATTGCAGCTCGGGTTAGTCCTATTCTGCGGGCCTAACTCCTCATGCGCTGTCATATATATTTGTAACCTGGCATTACAATACTTCAGCTATCTCCATATATCGAGATAGCTTTATATGTTTAAATGCACGTACATAAATAACACCCTAGTAATAAAATCATTCACAAGCACAAGTATATTTATTGATACATTCAATTTCACATTTATAAATGCATACTGATATATTATGTACATAATAATAATAGCTTAACATTAGCCTTAGATCCCTTGGTATTATTAAGGTCTCTTAGCTTGACGTTTAAGCCCTTTATCAGTCAGGACATCGAGTCTAGAGTGTAGGACTAATATAGTTCTCAGTCCTTCAATCAACTTCATATCCTTATTATTGCAGGTGTGCTGGTCAACCTGCCCCTGTAATATCTGGAGCAGATCCCAAACCTGATTGGACAACCTGTCCCTGACCTCCATCATAGTAGGGTCGGGGTGCAGCCTGTACTCCTGCTCTATAGCCTTCCCTGTGTCCCATACATTGATGTTGGGGACATCATTAGGCTGCTGTGAGCTAGCGTCCCTAAGGGACATTATACTCTCTAGCTCCTGGTCCAATCCTTGTAAGCCCTGAGTCACTTCTCTATTAAGCTCCTCTAGCTCTTCGAGGACGTCCTGCAATCTCTTGGGCAGATCTTCTTCATCAGGATCTTCATCTCCATCCTCTACAACCTCCTCAGCTACGTCTTCATCCTCTGAAGCAGGAACAGTGACAATTGGAGTGTTTCCACTTATGAGAGGAGCAAGGTCTGCTGGATCAACATCTTCTCCATCTAGTTCCTCAATATAGGCAGGGTTCCGCACTATGACTGGAACTCGGTTCATCGTCTTCTTCTCTCTCGTTCAGAAAGGTTCTCTCTGTAAGCTGTCTGTGCACGGTATGTAGCACAGGTCCCTGGACGGCTATGTGCAGTGCGACTTGTGTCTACGCTGCAGCGGTCCGGGATGTACTGCCTCATCTGGCTTCCTGTTGGATTCAAGGGACTGTTCACTCATATACCAAACAATCCGGAATACAACAACAAGAAAGATTTATTCTCCAGAATTTGTTTTAAAAATTTGTTCACTCGTAAATAAAGAAAAACAAATGTATATTTTTACCAAAATCTAAATATTCAGAGATATCTTTTACTAACTACATACACCAGATATAAAAACAAACTTGATAATATTTTAAGAAAATTTCCTTGTTCAGTTTGAGCGCAAACCCGATTAAAAGAAATGAAGAGACTAAGCACAATTTTATTTGTATAATCTGACAAATTCTGTTTGTTAGTTTTCTTTTATCCCCCCCAAAAAAATTTAAATATTCAATAAGACCTACCTGGAATCCTGTCCAGGATAAAGTAGCCGAGTTCCAGGACATTGAAAAATTTTGACTAATTCAGGAAATTTTCCCGGAAACTTCTTGCCCCGAAAAATCTAGGTAAAATTAAACCTGTTTCAACTTTTCTGGGAGACTGTTGTTTTTTTTTGCGTTTTACAAAAAAATTTATAAATTTGATATTCAATACATTTATTAAAGAGATTCACGTGACCCTCCATTAAAAATAAAGGCGGGGCATGCGCGATTGCCAACTGTACCCTCATAACACAGTGGAAAATAAGGTCGTTTTTCTAAACAGACTTGTCTTTAAATCTGAAAGTTCCTTCAGTTCATGAACATGTATTTTCTTATATAAGTCTATGCATCTATGCATCCTATGCATCCTATGCAGCCGTATATAAACTTGTATGTATTTTCTTATATAAGTCTATGCATCTATGCATCCTATGCAGCCATATAAACTTGTATATATTTCTTATACAAGTCTATGCATCTATGCATCCTATGCAGCCGTATATAAACTTTTTCTTATACAAGTCTATGCATCCTATGCAGCCGTATATAAACTTGTATATATTTTCTTATACAAGTCTATGCATCTATGCACCCTATGCATCCTATGCAGCCGTATATAAACTTGTATATATTTTCCTATACAATAACGATATATAAAATGTATATAAACTATGCATCTATGCATCCTATGCATTTAAAAAAGGGTATTATTATTCCTATGGTCTCATATTAGACCTCTAATGGATTTCCTGAAGCAGAAATGCCCAAGTCACTTTTTTATAGGAAACCTCAATTTATCATTACCAGTTTTCAGAGTCATAAACATGGTTATAAAATTCATCCAGGGTTACCCACACCGGACGAGAATTCAGAGAAGACTGTTTAGAAATAATACCGTTTGTTTCCTTAAATTAATGATTCTTTGCAACTATAAACTTGTTTCTTTTTTAGCCAAATCATTACTTAGCCCCCCCCTTTCTTCTGAAAGGGGGGTGCAATGACGAATTTGCCCCCCCCCCGCCCCCCCCCCCCAAAAAAAAAAGAGATTACATAAGCTTAGAATCAGATTTATAGAGTATTTCTAACCGTCTCATCCCTTGTGGGTTATCCTGTATTTGATCAAAAATATGCGGATCCACGGATCCGGATCCAAGGGGTGAACTATTAACCAAAAACTGCAAAAAAACCTGTTTTACTCTTAAAACAAGAATATGAACTTTTGAAAAAACGAGAGATTATAAAAATTTCATAAATAAAGTTTTGGGATAACATATGAGAAAAAAAATAAAACAAAAATTTGAAAATTATTTTTTGTTAAAAAAATTCAGCAAATCTTAAAGAAATGACCTGGATCCGGATCCATTTTTTTCCAAAGCGGATCCAGGATCCGGATCCGCATCAAAATTAAATGGATCCTAAGCACTGTTTGTAATAAAAAAAAACAATATTTTTATAGGTTTAAATGGTCAAAATTAGGAAAATAAAAATATTTTTAAAGGAAAATAAATAAAATTTTTGGTTTAAAATATAAAAAGAGAATGGAAAATGGAGAAGGAAGGACATAATCGCAAAAAAGTTGGCAAACTTGAAGGTGGGTCTTCTGGACATGAAATATAATGATAAAAAATTTAAGGGCAAGAATCTTTTAAAAAAATTTAATTTACTAAAATTACTTATTTAATTAATTATCTTTTTAATTTAGCTAAAAAAAGGGGGTGCCCAATTTGTGTAAAATTTAATTTTAAATTCATTTTGCTGAATAAACAAAATCGATATAAGGAATTATTCAGGCGTGAAAATCTGTTTTAAGTCTAAATTGAGATTTGGTCTGAAAATTGGATCAGATTCACATTTTTGAACCTCAAAGCTTTCATCTCTGATAAAAAAATTCTTTAAGA
>NW_019397015.1:13106-56363 GCF_000591075.1 Eurytemora carolleeae | reverse complement strand
CTCCCTCCCTCGACCTTCCTGGGTTTACCTTAAAATTATCTGATTCCAACCCTAATTCCAATAGTTTTCCAGTTCTAATTGCTCTTTTTTCCTCATCTGGATGTTGTAGTATGATAATACTAGTTCTAGAATTAAATGAATTTATGAAAATATCCTTTACAGGGGCGCGCGGCGTATTGGAGGTTAAGCCGATGGGTGTGAACTGTTGGCGCGCGTAAGCACGCAAAAGGTTTAATATATTAAGGCTTAGGGTCGGGGGGGTTGGGGTGCTTTAATACGCGGAATTTTATTTTTTATATCTTACATTTTAGCTGAAAACCTTTTTGTAAAATTATGCCTAAACTATTTCAAATTTAGGTCATCAAAGTAAATTGTGGGTAATTTAGTAATTTGGTTTTTACAGAGCTATATAGGATGAAATGTACTTTACATTTTTTAATAAGAACTGAAAGTTAAAACTTAAAAATTAATTTACTTTTAGCGGTTTAAACATTAAAATACAAAATGTTAAATATCAATTATTCCACAAAATTTGTTCATCTAAAAAAACAAGTTTAAATTTAATCATTTCCTAACCTAAGTTTAATTCTTGGTTTTGAAATATATTCACATAAACACACTCGGCTTGGCCTCTCACAATCTAAAGCAAACTAAAATTTAAATCGTAAAAAAATGGTAATTTTAAAAAATAGGAGGCTATTAAATGAAGAGGGGGGGGGTCGGTTACTATTAAATTAAGAGGGGGAAGGCTATTAAATGAAGAAGGCGTGGATACTTGATATTAAATGAAGAAGGGGTGGATAGTAAAAGAAGAGGGGGGGTGGATATTAAAGGAAGAGGGGGGGGGATATTAAATGAGGAGGGGGGAGGATATTAAATGAAGAGGGGGGAGGATACTAAATAAAGAGGGGGGGAGGCTATTAATTGATAATGGGTGGGGAGTTATTGCATTGTGTTTCATGTCTTTATTAAGGGCTTTCAGTTAGGGGGGACTTTAAAATTTCTCTTAAAACCTGAACATGTATCTCTCACGGGTTTATCATAACTATCCTCCTCGTGTTCAAGACAGATATCTAACAAAAATTCTTCCGTCATTTTTACTGAAAAAAAAGTTATTTCGTTATGATCGATTTTTGGCTTCAGCGCCCGGCCCCCTAGACTATCCTAGCCGCGGCGCTCGACCCCCTAGCAGCTGTCCTAACCACAGCTTGCTCGACCCCCTATCCTATCCTAGCCGCAGCACTTAACTTAACCTAATCCTAAATATATATATTAATTTTGTTTAAAATTGTTGAAATTTAAAGGTCTGTCCTGGCCGCAGCGGATCGGTCCAAATATATGCACCTAACCTAACCATAAAAAAATACAAATAAATATTTTTTGTTGAAAATGGTTGAGATCTAGGTCAGGTAAAAAATTGAAAGGAGGAGGAGGGGCCAAAATCGTATAATAGGACGGACCCAAAACATACCTGGTTTGCTTCAACGATAACCTTATACAAATTCGACCAAAACATTTGGGAAATAAAGGTCTTATAATTGTTGATGAATAAATGGCAATGCCTGTTAAGTGCTTAATAATTATATTAGAAATAAAACCGGCTTTTGCTAACTTTTCTTGTTTATTGTTTATTCTTTAAAGTGTGTTTACATTGATAAAAATCAAGAAATACGAATGGACCACTACCAGTGTTAAGCGAGGGCAGGAAGACGAGCCACTTAACTTTGGGATCCGAGCCACATTCCCTTGCAATAATCATGGTTGTAAACTTCGTTAAGACAAAAAAATAACCATAAAATAACAATGGAGAACTCAGCGGTGGCTCGCTTACAAAAATGTATAATAATGTGGTTCGGAAGCAGAATTTGCACGTCACTATTTCCTCCCTCCCTCGACCTTCCTCCGTCTTATTGGACTAAATTATATTCTTAAATCCTATTGGTCAGAACATTTCCCTGAAAATATTTACAAAGACGACATTTTAAACAAACTTGTATTAAAAAGCACTTTTCGAATAATGCCCAAAGATAATATATATTATTTTGATAATGCCAAAGGAGGGGAGGAAGGCCAACCACATCAATCTCTAGTCCGAACCACATTCTCCTCATTTTCTCGTCCGAAGCACCTCGGAATCCTCGTCCTTCGATTATTTTGTGTTGAAAAGTTTCCAATTCTTGAAGATAAAACTATTTTTTTAAAAATCTGGCCACGTTAGGGCATAACATATGGATAGAATAAAGTATTGCAATGATTATATCATGTTGGAATCTTCAAACCCATGAGAATGATGTCAAACTTTATTTAGGTAAAACTTAAATCTCTTCTGCCTCCGTGGCCGGCTAACCTTCGTGATATGAAAAAAATAGCAAAAATATTCGGCATACCTCTGCCTATAATTTTCCCCATTGAAACTTATTTTTCGATTTACAAAAATTTGATATTTCATTTATGCCCTGTAACGTGGCCTGATTCTTTAAAAATAACGTTTTAGCTGGAAGGATTAGACATTTTAAAAAATACTATTGAAAGGACGAGGATTTCGAGGTGGTTCGGACGAGAAAATGAGGAGAATGTGGTTCGGACTAGAGATTGATGTGGTTGGCCTTCCTCCCCTCGCCAAAGTCAAAGAAAATACAGAACTGAACTAAAGAAAACCCAACAATGGTAAAGAAAGTTAACGAATTTGGTATATCTTGAATCGTTAACCTTAACACGATGGGGGAGGGGAGCAGTGAATTTTTCTTTACCCCGGCACTAGAAAAATATCATGATGTATATACAGGGTGTCCCACGAAACATGACAGTATGCAAGACGACTTGAATGTTGTCTTGATTTTTGATATAATTTGCTGCATTTATTTGTCAACCTAATTTTAGAAGTAAATTTCTAGAGATAATAATAATCACAAAATTGCCCTAGTCCTGCCATTTCCAAAATGTGGTCTGCCTTTTTTGTGCTTTCAATATTGCCCGAGATATGAAGAATTTCGTTCGGATTTCGACAATTTTGCTTTTATTTAACAAAATTGAAATCTGAACCAAACTCTTTATATCTCCGGTAATATTAAAAGCACAAAAAAACGCAGACCACTTTTTGGAAATGCCAGGGCTAGGAGAATTATGTGATAATTGTTTCAAGAATCATACATGTTAAAGTAGATAGAAGACTAAATGTCACAAATAAATTCAAATATCAAAGACGACTTTCAAGTCATCTTGCTATTGTCATGTTTCGTGGGACACCCTGTATCAAATTATTGGTTTTAGTTGGGTTTGATTTGCATTTTCCACTCATTTCTGGCATTTACAAACTCCATCAATAAAGGCTTACAAAGAACTGTAAAAAAGTTTAATTTATTTTAAGTAACATAAAAAATAGTTTACGCTAAGAGGAAAAAGATGTTACTTTTATAAATCTTCCTATTTTGCACTAGGGTTTCTTTCCCTTAAGCATGCATGCTATTAATGAGAAGCTATTCTGAAAACGGGAACAAAAAATTCCAAATTCAGGGGGGGGTGAATGTCCCCCGCCCCCCCTGTATCCGCCCCTGGCCTTGCTATTCCGTTAAATTATCTAGAACTGTATAATTCAAACTGAGACAAAAGTTCGAAAATGCCAGCTTTACAATTCAAGTTAGAAGCATCATCTTATTTATATGTTGGGGACTGAGGGGCGTTTACAGTAATTTTTCCAGATGGGTCCTAACATTTTTGCTCAGCAAACATTTAGAAACTTTTAGATTTTATCAGATCCATGAGGGGGGGGGGGTGAAACCCATATCCCCACCCCCTGTAAAGTTGTACGCCTCTCATTGCTATTGTAAAATTTCAAGTTACCTAAAGCTAGAGCGACTCTTGCCTTTTTGACAACGGTATTCTCTTAACCTGTATATCTGATATATCTGATCGTCAATGTTGATGATATCATCATTTTTTCCTATAGCTTGAAAAGTTTTCAATTCTGCTAATTTTCTCGAAAATGGTTCCTGAAGAGGAAATGCGCAGCACAAGTCACTTTTTCAGAGAAGATGATGGATTATGTATTACGCTCACAGTACCTTAAATCCATTGATCCAATAATAAACTTTAAACTATATTAATTAGGCTTTTATCAAGAATATAATTGAGAAAACATAATTTTTAAATTACAGTTTATATTAGAAAAATACATCTATATAAAATAATGAACTATAATTGAGATAAGTGAGTAATTTAACCAAATTATTGCCGACTGATCAAATTTCAAAATTATTTTTTAAAATTAAATACAGGGTAACCCATAAAGGATGAGACTTATGATACATCATTCATAACATTTTATCACTGTAACGAGTATAATCTTGTTCCTTTCTTCGCCAATTCAACCTTCAAACTGTAATAATTTAAAAAGTTTAGGTCTTAAAGTCTTATTCTTAGTAGGTAACCTTTAATTCAGATTCTTTTAAACATGGTAATAATAGATTTTAAACGTTTTTAAAGATTAGCTGTTCCAGTCAATTTACTTTCTCTAATGTCAAGTATAATATTAGCTAGCTAGCTGAAGTGCCCGGCGTTGCCCGTTGAATTTTAGAAACATTTGAAAATAAAACTTCGAAAAAAAATTGAAAAACAAACATTCGAATATTTTAGTCGTTGTTACCCCCCAGGGTACCCATGGATTCGAATATTTTAGTCGTTGTTACCCCCCAGGGTACCCATGGATTTCCTAAAAAATGTTCAGCCAATTTGGTCCAGCCGTTTAACCAGCTTCCAGGGCGCTTCGTGCCCATCTTTCAGTTGTTCACATTTTCTCTTTGTATGCATATTATATTGTGACACAAAAACAAAGAAATATATGTCATCTGAAAATATATATGTAAGTTTAATAAATTAGAGCCTGCCTCTGGCTCTAGGGGGAGGCCTAGGGCGTGCATATATAGGGTGGGCACAGGGGTACCGCCCCCCACTACGCCCCTGGTCCTTAAATCCCTACTTTTAATGGTTTTTTTTTTCGGCCAAGTAAACAAGATTATTATTTTTGATTTAAAATTCTTTCCTATTTTGAATTGCTTTAAAGAAAACGCCTCGTTATCAGGAATAAAATAATAAGAAAATTCCTTCATTGTCATTTGAATTGTATCAATGCAGTTTAAACGAACTTCTTCATATTCAATTGTTTTTCTATTATCCTTACTATGTACTTTATTGTATTTTTTTACAGGTTTTAACTTCCTAATCCCTTTAACTTTGCGCCAAAATGTTGTATAGCTTTGACATTTAAAATTTATGCATTCTGAGCTGAAATCCCGATAGGTTTACTAAGGAGATTAATAACAAGAGGAGAACAAGCATTATTTAATCTCAAGATTAAGAAAAAGAGTGGATCAAGCCTTAATCCCGATATCCACCATTCAAAAGTTCCCAGCTCTGAACAAATATATGGATTCATGAAAATTATATTTTTAATACTTAAACATGAAAAAAAATTCTTTAAAATGCCCCGTCATTTTCTTCAAATTTCTTGGAACCTTGATTTTATTTTATTCTTCTTTTTAAAAAAAAAGAATGTTTATGAGCAAGCAATTCATGCTGGAGGATCAAAAACTTGAACTTTTTTCCTTAATTAAAGATGACAAAGAATAAATACGAAAAAACTGTTTCAGAAAGGAATTGAGTCTTTGCCACAACTTCTAATTTTCTAATCACTATATCATTGGAACCAAATGTTGCAGACCATGGATATTTCAAACTATAAATTCTGATAGATCAAATAATCAAAGGTTTACAACATCAGGTTCTAAAGATATTGAGGTTTCAATATTTGATTTTGATCCAAAGACTGAATTCTTTTTCCAAATTAAATAGAATGCAATTGTTAAGAACTGAACAAAATCCTTTGTCAAGATAACGTGATGCCTGATTCACAAACGTACACTTACAATCCTTATCCGATCAGAAATGTGAAATATAACGTCGATTTTCTGACTTAAAAAGTATTTAATTGTAATGATTTCTCCATTGTTTCTTATCAGTCTCGAAATGCGCAAGGATCGCTTTTGCAGGGAAACCTCAAACCACAAATGAAACTTAACAGTTTTAAAAAAAAGTTAGAATAATTTCATACTTGATCAGACGAAGAAAAGAAAAGTAAAGAAATCATTATCGTTTTAATCCAAAATATTAAAAGAAATCATAAAAACGGAAAAAATTGTTTGGAAGTTTTTTCAATAATAACTAATATAATATATTTTCATAAAAATTTTGGATCTAATTTGATAATAAAAGTAGAATTTTACTAACGTTTATTTTAAAAAAATTTACATTTTAAAATTCAAAAAACTGTTTCAACATTCATTACCAATAACGAAACACACCCAACAAACACATAGTATTCAGACATTTGAAACACATATGTAATTCAAGGAACAATATGTTTTTAAAATGAAGTTGTTTAAACATAAATGATTTTTTGGAAAAAAATATATGTTTGTAGCATAACAATTCAGTGGTAATAAAAATTAATTGAATAAAGAATGATGAAATCTTGATTTGATTTGATAAAGAACAGTTTAGCTAATGTCACTTTTGCTAATCTTCAGTTTTACTTTAGACCATTTTTGCTATAGGCCATTTTTCTTTCATTTCTCTATGTTTAAAACTCCCAAAACAATTGCCGCACGGGATGATTCATTTGGTGAACAGTCCCGTTTTAAAATCTGAAGTCTTTATGTACAAATTGTTATTTTGTTGGCCTGGTACTTAAAATGAACCAAGTTATTTTAAATAACAGTGCTGAACCCTTCTTTAAAATATTATGTTTGGTTAGTATTAGGGGTTGCATCGCAAAGAGTATATTGTTTCGCGAAATTTTCCCATTTTTCGCATTTCTTTTCGCTTGAGAAAAATGCGAAAACTTTCGCTTGTTTTGCGACATTTCGCATTAATCTGAATCGCAAAATATGAGATGCAAAAATGTGATGATAAAATAAAACTTCTGATGCTAAGCTCTCAGAGCAGAGAATTCTACAAGTTTTTTGCTCAATTCTTGTTGCAGCTATGGTCAAGCAGAATTTTATTTAGCAAAATTTTGCGAAAAACTAATTTTTGCATTTTGTTTTTATTGGCTGGAAACCCTAGTTGGTATATCAAAAAGGATGATTTCAAAATGAGGCTAGCTAAAAGAAACTAAAGAAAAATATGGCACATCAAAGTTGAATCCTTAAAGTTCAAGGGTTGAAATTTGAACCTCCCTGTAAGTGAAGAGGCTATTATCGATAGTTATTTGAAACATTAAAGGTAATAGGGCATTATTTACAATTTAAACTTATTATAAACAAATTTAACTTATTTTGGTCTTCTTTTTCAAAATTTTCAAGAAAAATTATTGTTTCTTCAGAAAATCTTCTGAAGGCTTATTAAAATGTTACAAGGTGTCCCAATAAACAATGGAATTCAGTGACAAATTCGATATCGTCTTTGTTATGAACTAACATTGTAAAACCTATTTTCAAAAGCTATAATTTTATTATGTCTGCTAGAGCTTATTTAATGAAAACGGTAAATGGCTGTAAAGATGTGTCTATAATGGCTCTGCAAGATGAACAGTGAAGACGGACAAGTTTACTCTGATTATATACTGTAAATTTCTTGTTTTACTAAGTACACTGTATGCAGTCAAAACATTGGCAAACAAATTGTAAACATAGCAGGCAAAATTCTTACAGATTACAGCTTTCTCAGTAAGTATCTCTATACTTTATCAAAGAATTATTTAAAAAGAAGATATCAAATTTGTCACTGAATTCCCATGTTTATTGGGACACCCTTTATATTAAGACTTGTTTATTATAATTTAAATATTACAGCTTTAAACTATGAAATTCTGATCCCTGAGCCCAGCAACCTAATCGGATGGGACATGATCAGCTTCTGCAGAAGTCTCTCTTCCATCAGGTTGATCATTTCCAGTTGATGGCCGTATATCATTCATCTCAATATTAACCGTGTTAGGAGACACATGGTTACTTCTTCTCCATCTAGTCAACATTATATTCAGGATTGAGTTCAACAAGGAGAACTCTAAAGTGTCTCTTTTACCCTTCAGCCAATGAGTGAAGTGTGCTACTACATTCTGATTTTTGCAGAAGTACATGTTGATCATTGTTACGGTGCAGCAAGGCAGCAAAAGTTGTATGAGCGGGGTCTCCTCACTATCTACAAAGTTCTGAACAACAATCGCAGAACTAACCAGAAGAAGTAGAATAGTCACTGCTGTTAGGGCAGTCTTTATGTCTATTAAATTTTTCTGTGCTTGGCCAACCTCACTGTTGATTATGACAGCATGCTTGTACTTAAGGTAGAGAGTATTGAAGGTGAATGCAAACACTATCACTACGACAGCCATTGAGATATTCACAGCATTACATATTTGGATATTGCTTTGACCTGATGATGGTTCTAGCCCTGTGAAGTATCCAGTACCAGATGCTATGAAATCTATAATGTAAAAATACACAAATAATGTAAAACAGAAAATCTTTTAATCCCTATATCTTTAATTTGATGATATTAACCTTTAATATTTCAAGCATAGATTATATAATCTAACAGAATACACAATTTACAACATTCAGGTCCAAAGATATAGACATTAACAAAATTGAGTTTGTGGAAAAATCTCAATTCCTTTTGTAATCTTATTGTAATTCTCAGTTTAATATCAAATCATAAATGAAATGGAATTAATTTGATAAGAGTAAAACCTTTCTATGAGGTGCGTGAAAAAAGTTATGGAATTATTATCAGGTGTTGCACACTTTTTGCAATTTACAAAATTGAATTAAAAATGAATTTGTTTCTTAGTTCAGCTCGTTCAGCTAATGTTTTAAAATGATGTGTGACATATGAAAGGAAATAAATTTTTGATAATAAAAAGGATAGATGGTTGAACTTTCATCTTAATGTATAGAAGTAGTTCAAATAGCTATATCTAGTTCGACTACTTTAATCTGATCATTATTACCTGAAGTAACTTGTTGATATGGTAGGAGGATAGCTGCTGGAGAGTACAAGAGAAGAGTGCTAGCCAGGATACATCTAGCAGTATGTTCGGGCTCCAACTCAATCATGCGGTCAAACTAAATTATGTTAAAGTATACATTACATACTATCTAAGTGAAAGTGGACCTAAACAGATGATTTATAAACCAGAAGGACATAATTTCAGGCATTTTTAAATGGAAAAAGAAGATACATAAATTCTTATGCATCGATGATCGGTTTTCATATCAACCAATTTTTTATTATTGGCTTTTCCATTACTTCCAGAAATGAATATTTAAGGCAGGATATTTATGATATTTATATGATAGAACACACGTTAGAATTTAATGATGATGTGGCCTGAGACCTAGACAAGATCTGAAATAAAAGCTACAAACTCCTTGTTTAAAATGAACTAAGTTCAAACCTGAAGAACCATCAGAATCCTGAGAACTGCTAGAATCATGGTAAGTCCAACTGCAACCAGGCCAACATAGGTCATAACAGCAACAAGAATGTGAGCCATGATGAGAGAGAGCTTTGAGATAATCAAGGTCCACATTGCACATACAGTCTAAGCAAGCATTATTAGATCAAAATTATGGCATTATTATTACTTCTTTGTGCCGTTAATGATTTCATTAACCATTAACGATTTCATTAACTGTTAAAAAATATTTTCAGGGCTTCACACCACTAATGCCGTTATAATTCTGTAATAATTGTTGAAAATTTTACGTTAACACTATTAATAAAATTTAGCTTGATAAATAAAGGTAACTTTTTAAAAAAACGAAAAAAACCGTCAACAAATGAAGTTTCCTTCTTCCCCTCCAAAACTAACAGCTACCCTAGATTTTGTTAAAAAACAGTTGAAACTATAAACGATTAACATAACGGCTTGAACAGTTGAAACTATAAACGATTAACATAACGGCTTGAACAGTTGAAACTATAAACGATTAACATAACGGCTTGAAAGTATAAACGATTAACATAACGGCTTGAACAAGTTGGAACGTGCCCGGCCCAATGTTTTTAACCACACTACTAAATTGTATTTTAGGCATATAAAGAATATTTTAAGCTTACAATCATTGAAACGTAAATGTTGGACATCTCAACAGTGTAGAAGTTGAGGATGAAGATGATGTTTAACTTGAAAGCTGGTATAGAGATCCTATATCAACATTAAAAGATATTGTTATCAAAATTTTGACTAATGTTTAAAGTAAAATAAAAGATTTAAAATGCAGTCAATAATTCTTTTATTGAAATTTAAAATCTTTCTGGTTTGAAAATTTTTACTGTTGGTTACAAATGTTTGTATCAGAACAAAGTTAAGTTTTAAAATAATATGCTGGAGCTTTTCACACTCAAGTAGACTCTTCCAGCCACATTTCCTGCATTTTTATATACCCAACTATAATATTGAAGTTGTTTTAGATTCATATTTATTTATTTTTTAAAATAAGTTTAGAAATTTTCAATCCGGCATCATGAACTATCAAACCTTGTTTAAAAAAGACTTGCCTGTAAAGTCTAATTATTGCAGTGGCTAAGTTGGATAAGCAGAAAAGGAGAGCAAAGATGGTAAAGATGATTGCTTTGGAGACTGAGGAAGGAGCTCTAAGTGAGTCAGTTTCATCAAGTGTAGAGTTGAAAAAGCTATTGTTATAGAGTGAGAAATCCATAGTGCCGGGTAGAAGTTGATAGAGGTAGGAAAAGTTATGTTTATTCTTTACAGATCTTCAGAGGGAAGGGATTGTTGCTTAATTTGTCAAATTTGTATAATGAGTTGAGCAATCATCCAAGATCATGGTAGGGATTTCTTGGAGAGTAAAGATGTCTCAGATGAGCTTGAGAGAGAAATTGATTTTTTTCTTTGATCAGTTCCTAGTCTGCTAATCTAGTATGTGAAGATCTTATTACTGTTTTTAAGCTCATTCAGCTTTGACTGTGATAGGGTCAATCCTTCTCTTAAGTTTATATACTCTCAGTTAACTTATATTTTACTCTCTGGAGGTTTTCTGCTCTCTCTCAAAGCAAAGTCAAGTAGAGAATGAGGTTGAAAAGACTTCAAATTTAGCCTCAATTGATGCATGATTATGTGTTATCTAAAAGGACATTGCCCACTGATTTATTGACATTATTTAAGCTAAATGAGTTAAAAGTCTGCATCTCTGGCTGGAGTAATATTACTGTAGAGAGGGTTATTAGGCCTTGTTTACAAACTATAAAGGTCGGCATTGCATCAATACAATGAACTGCAGGTGTCTAACAAGCTTGGAAGTTTACAAGAAAACATTAAAAGAATTTGTTAATTAACAGTTTTTTGTTTGTTTTCATTTTCATGTTTCCAAGTCTAATTTTGATAGCTTATAAGGTAGAAATCCTGGCCATATTTTATATAATTTATAATATATAATTTTATTAGAAGGGAATAAATTTTAACTAACACAATCATTTAACTTTTAGAAAATATGTTTGACAGCTTTTAAAGTTTTATAGACAACACTCTGTTTTTATTTTTATTGACTAGACCCTAATAAAGATAACATTTTTTTAATGATATCTAAAAATAGAATTTCCGGGAAATAAAAAAAAACGTTCATGATGAGTTCAGTGATGCTTAGATTTTTTCTTTATTTATCTTTAGTCAACTTCATTAAAGAAAGTATTACAGCTATGTAATTTTTTAACGCTTTTCAGTTTTGACAATTTGGTACTCCAACGTGAAAGCAAATTGAACGCATATATTTAATATTAGACAGTTTGAGTTCGTCCTAGTATACGATTTTTAGAACCCCTCCCCCCTCCTATTAAATTTGTACATGACCTCTAATTTAAATTTATTTTGTATTACTTTAGGGGTTAGGTTAGGTTAAGCCAGTTTCTGGGCCGAGTTCTGATGCTAGATTAGGCAAGAGGACCGATTGCTGCGGCTAGGACTGGCTAGGGGCCTGAGCGCCGCAGCCAGGACAGGTTATTTTAAGTCATTTGTACCGGTTAGGTTAAGACAATTTCTGGGCCCAGCGCTGCGGCTAGGACAAGCTAGGTGGCCGAGCGTTGCGGCAACATAACCAATTTTATCCATGTATTGCATACGAGATCCATGTATAAAATTAACTAACCAACTAACCAAAAATTCTTTTTAGTTGATGAGTCTGTTACCCCCCCCCCCCCTATGAAGTTTGAAAATTTGACCTTGATTTCAACTTAAGATTTCAATTTGTATTATTTCAGATTTCTTTTCTTATAGTTCTTAAGGTTAATTTAAGACAATTTTTGGGTGTCGAGCGGTGCGGCTAGGCCAACCTAAAGGGGCCGAACGGTACAGCTAAGGAAGGCTAGGGGGTTGGGCGCTGCGGCCACATGACTAACTCTTTCAATCTGTCATAAATGAATTTCATGGACCAAATTGTTATGTGTGGATGGGGGGTCCAAAAAGCTGACATTTAAATTACCAATATTGAAAATATTTTAGTAATTTCTGTTACATATTCCAGACTATGGAGGATGATAAAATGGAGGTTTCTGTGCCCAGTGCCAACGTTAAATCTGAGATGGGTGAAATTAAATCTGAAATCTTTATCAAGGAGGAACTAGAAGACTGGGAGGAGGAGGAGGAGGAGGGAGAGTATGGGGAAGATGAGGAGCAAATTGCTCAAATGCATTTTGAAAAAATTATGGAAGGTTGGTAATTATTTTTTGTCAATTTCTTTAAAAAAACGTTACTTTCTAAAGTTACAATAATTAAATTGTTATCAACTGAAGAAATTCCGTCTGGGAGTTATTTTTCTTTTTGTAGTAACTTTCATATATTTTGTTGAACCTCTAAATTATCATTCTCCAAAATTTCTGTTTGTTTCTTAGTTTATTTTTAGCTTTTTTTAACCCGCCTCTTATCTTAGAAAGTTATGAATTTTGTTAAAGGAAAAAGAATAATTTTGTGAAAGATAGAATGAGGAACTTTTTGTAAATTCTAGTTTTTAATAAATGAAATGTCCTTTGCTCTAAAAATATTCAGTTTTTTGTTCTAAATGTTGTTTTTTTAGGAGTAGAGAAACTGATCAAGGAAGAAACTCCAAATAAAATCGTGAACTATTCATGTAATGAATGCGAGTATTTTGCAACCGGATTATACAATTTAAAGAGACACAAGGATACTCGTCACGTGGAAAGAAATCATAAATGTGAAGAGTGCGGATATCTTGCTAAAAGTGAAATATCCCTGAAGAAACATATATCTTGTAAACATAAAAAGGTTGCAGAGTTTAAATGTGAAGTTTGTGCTCATCTAGTTGGTACGCAGAGTGGTTTAATAAACCACATGAGATCTAAGCACGGTGGAATAGACTATCCCTGTGATAGGTGTGAGTATACAACAACCAGTTTAAAAGGTTTAAAAAAGCATCAGAAGAATAAACACAGCGGAGTACAATTCACTTGCAATGAATGTTCTTCAACAACTAATACTGAACGGGGTCTGGATAGGCACAAAGATCTTTATCATCCTTTTGAAACAATTCCTTGTGATTCTTGTGAATTTATTGCGGAATCAAGGATAGCTTTGAGAGATCACAGTAAAGCCAAACATTCTGGGCTGCTTTGTGATAAATGCAGCTATACAGCGGCGTGTGAAAGTTCTTTGATACGACACAAGGAGAATGTTCATGAAGGGAAACGATTTCCCTGTAGTATTTGTGATTATACAGCTTGCTCTAAAGGTACACTAAAGAAACACATCGAGACTATGCATGACGGTATACGATATCTGTGTGATCAGTGCTACTTTTCGACAACTTCCTCAAAGTATTTGAGGGACCATAAACTAAGCGTACATGAAGGTGTAAGATATCCTTGTGATCAGTGTGAATATATCGGGCCTCGTCCTAGCAATCTAAGAGCACACAAAGCAGTTCGACATAGTGATAAAAATGCGAAATATTTGTGTGATCAGTGCGAATATTGTACAACCAGCAAAATTGGTTTGGGAAAACACAAGCTGAGAAAACATGCAGATATAACATATACTTGTGATATTTGTGATTATTCCACGATTAGAAAGGATTTTTTGAAAAGACACAACGAGGCCAAACATGTCGGAATTAGATATCCCTGCGACCAGTGTAACTATGAGGCAACGCAGAAGGGAAATTTAAAAACTCACAAATTGAACAAGCATAAGTAAATTTTAACTAACACAATCATTTAACTTTTAGAAAATATGTTTGACAGCTTTTAAAGTTTTATAGACAACACTCTGTTTTTATTTTTATTGACTTTTCATGCTTTTGACTTGAATATTTTCAAAATAGAAACTTATTTTACAAGACAAATAAACCATACTTTACTATCGACGAAATTATCAAGAACTACTTTTGAATTGTTTTTGGTGAAAAAAGTGAGAAATGGTAAATTTAGCTTGTTCTGTTGTAAATTTCTTAGATAAAAATTATCATTTTTTGTTTTGTCTCATTTGCCCACGCTAAACTGTTTATTAGGCTTTTATTTAAAAGACGAAAATTTTACGATTATATTTCGCTATTGTATTAATTAAATGTTTAAATCTGTTACAGATATCGTTATATTCTGTTTTTTGAAATTGTCTCCTTCAAAAGGGGTTTTCCACAGATTTCGAAATACTTTGTTTGTTTGATTTTCAAATTTTCAGAAAATGGAGAATTCTTCGATACATTCTGAGGTTAAAATGGAGGTTGGTCTTGAGGATGCCCTGGAGGTGAAGCCCGAGGTGTACGTCAAGGAAGAGCAGGATGAGGATGAGGATGAGTATGAGTATGAAGATGAGTATGAGGATGAGTATGGAGAGACGGATGAAGAAATTGCGAGGATACAGTTCGAGAAAATGATGGAAGGTTTGTCAAGGAACTGATTACTTTCCTCTGAAACTCGTATTGTTAACTCTTTTATCTTAGAAACAATATGTCGTATAATGTACACCTTTGATATGACAAATTTTGAATTATGATTGATCATAACGGGAAAGTATGAAAGTTTTATATCATTCGATTGCATAGATATAGGAATATAAACTTAGAGCAGGGTTGAGGCGCGTAATCAGTTCCTTTGTTCTAAAAAAAAAATAGTTTGATTTTTTTATTTTATGTTATTTTTTTTAAACTATCTGGATTTAGTTTTTACTTTAAATGTTGAAAAATCACTTTGTGTAAGAATTTCGTCGTATTTTTCAACATCATTTTTTTTACCTCTTTTTACCATGCAAGTAGTTGTTGTGGGTATAAAGGTCCAGTTAGAGTAGGTGTGGGACGGTGCTTCCCATGCCTGCCAGCGGTCTGGGGGGTTCATAACGGGACCTCTTTTTCAGATTTATTTTCTAATAGTTCTAATAGTTCTAAATTAACAAGAGAATATATTAATTACATTTTTGAAATAGCAATGAGAGGTGTTCACATAGGGTGACCCAAAATTGTGTAAATTTTACCTTTTTCTGAATTTGAAAATGCACACAGTCTGAAATGGTTAAAGGGGATATGTAAAGAACCCCCCCCCCCCCCAAAAAAAAAAAAAAAAAAAATGTCACATCGGGCAATAAGTACTGGTTTTAGATACTTTTAGGCTTTGGCAATTTCAGTTCTAATTGCGGCATATTTTTTATATCAGTTTTATATGCTCGCAAACCACCAATAGCACATACAGGGGTTGGTCCTGATAATGAGATGTATCGACAAAGCAGTTCATTATTAAGTGGCCAATCATTTAGATAATTGATAACAAGGAGGTCAATCAGGTAGATAGTTGATAGGAAGGAGGTCAATCAGGTAGATAGTTTATAGCAAGGAGGTCAATCAGGTAGATAGTTGATAGCAAGGAGGTCAATCAGGTAGATAGTTGATAGCAAGGAGGTCAATCAGGTAGATAGTTGATAGCTAGGAGGTCAATCAGGTAGACAGTTCATAGCTAGGGGGTAAATCAGGTAGTCTGAAAGTTAAGTGGTGAATCAGGTCGAAGGTTAGGAGGTTAATCAGTTAGCAGTTTATAGCTAAGGGGTCAATCAGGAATCAATTCATATCTAGAGGGTAATCAGGTAGCAGTTCATAGCTAGGGAGTTAATTAGGTAGCAGTCCATAACTGGGAAGACAATAAGATATTATTTCATAGCTAGGGGGTCAATCAGGTAGATAGTTAATAGGTAGTGGTTCAATCTGGTATATAGTTCATAGCTAGGAGGTAAATAAGAAATCAGTTCATATCTAGGGGGTCAATCAGGAAGCAATTCATAGCTAGGAGGTCAATCAGGAAGCAGTTTTTAGCTTGGGGGGTCAATCAGATAGATAGTTCATAGATAGGGGTCAATCAGGTAAAAAGTTCATATCTGTTCATATCTAAGAAATCAATTAGCTCATTGCTCAGGTAGCAGTTCAACGCTAAGAGGTCTAATTTGAAAACAGTTTTTATTTGTAATTACACTTTTGCAATGTAACAAGGAATATTTTTCAACAATATTTCGACTTTTACGTGTAGCTGTTAATGGCTTCCTAGACATATGAAATTTGTTTAAGGAAAACTTATATGTTTATGGAACAACTTGGGCCTGTGTGCTAGATTTTTTTTAATGGTGATTTGGGTCACCCTATTAAATGTTCTATAATGAAGAATCCCGAAATTTTTTTTAGTTATACTTTTTATTTTAGATTTGGAGAAATTTATGAAAGGAGAAACCACTGTCCCCATCTGTTATCCCTGTGATGAATGCACATTTTCAGCAACCGGATTATACAATCTAAAAAGACACAAAGACACTCGTCACGTAGAAAGAAAACATAAATGTGAAGAGTGCGAATATTTTGCCATAAGTGAAACAAATCTGAAGAGACACAAAGACACTCGTCACAGTGAAAGAAAACATAAATGTGAAGAGTGCGGATATTTTGCTAACAGTGAGACAAATCTGAAGAGACACAAATCCCATAAACACAAAAAAGTTGCAGAGTTAAAATGTGATATTTGTGATCATCTTGTCGGGTCACAGAGTGGTTTAATAAATCACATTAAGACCAAACATGGTGGAATTGAATATCCCTGTGATAAATGTGACTATATAGCCCCTGATTCTAAGGCGATTAAGCAACATCAAAAGAGAAAACACAGCGGGGAACAGTTTAGCTGTAAGGACTGTGTGTTTTTCGCAAACACTCCGAGAAACCTAGATTGGCACATGGATAAGAAACATCCGATTGAATCGTCTCCCTGTAATTCTTGTGAATATGTCGCTCCAACAAGAATAGCTTTGAGAGATCACAGGAGAATTAAACATTCTGGGCTGCTTTGTGATAAATGCAGTTATACAGCGGCGTGTGAAAGTTCTTTGATACGACACAAGGAGAAAGCTCACGAAGAAAAAAAATTTCCCTGTAATATTTGTGATCATAAAGCTTGCTCTAAAGATACATTAAAGCTACACATTGAGACCATGCATGGTGGTATACGATATCTGTGTGATCAGTGCTACTTTTCTACAACGTCATCAAAGTATTTGAGGGACCATAAACTAACTACACATGAAGGTGCAAGATATCCCTGTAATCAGTGTGAATATATCGGGCCTCGTTCGAGCAATCTAAGAGCACACAAAGCAGTTCGTCATAGTGATAAAAATGCGAAACATTTTTGTGATCAGTGCGAATATTGTACAACTAGCAAATACGGTTTGGGAAGACACAAGCTTAGGAAACATGCAGATATAACATATACTTGTGATATTTGTGATTATTCGACAATTAGAAAGGATTTTTTGAAAAGACACAATGAAGCCACACACGTCGGAATTAGATATCCCTGCGACCAGTGTAACTATGAGGCAACACAGAAGGGAAATTTAAAAACTCACAAATTGAACAAACATAAATAAATTTTAACTGCAAAACTATTAAATCTTATGGCAGTTATTAAGATCCAGGGCGGATCCGGATCCTGAATCCGCTCTGGAACAAATGGATCCTGATGCGGATGAACATTATTAATAATTATTTTTGAATATTTGAATTCTTATTTTATTGAGCCCTTAAAGTTAACTCACTTGTAAGTTGTAGTTAATTGTTTTTGTAAATTATTTTCATTCGTTACCTTGTAAATTATTTTTATCTGCTACATTATTAATTATTTTTATCCGCTACATTATTAATTATTTTTATCCGCTACCTTGTAAATTATTTTTATCCGCTACATTATTAACTATTTTTATCAGCTACCTTGTGAATTATTTTTATCCGCTATCTTGTAAATTATTTTTATCCGCTATCTTGTAAATTATTTTTATCCGCTATCTTATTTATTTTTATCCGCTATCTTGTAAGTTATTTTTATCCTCCATCTTGTAAATTATTTTTATCCGTCATCTTGTAAATTATTTTTATCCGCCATCTTGTAAAAAATTTGTCAATTATTTTTGGTGAACAAAAAGTGAACAAAGGAAAACTCAGCGTTTTTATATCTCTCGCAAATTGGGTTTTGAATATCACGCAACAAGTTCTTTTCTGAAAGTTTTTATGGTATAAAGTTCTAAGGGAAAAACGGAAATTCTACGATTCCATTTTGTCAGTGTTTTAAATGTATATAAATCTGTTCTTTTAATCATTTTTTTCATACTAAGGTTGATTTTAACATATTTTTTTAATATTCAGAGAATGGAGGATGCTTCGATGCATCCTGAGGTTAAAATGGAGGTTGGGCTGGAGGTGAAGCCTGAGGTGTACGTCAAGGAAGAGCAGGATGAGATGGAGGATGAGGAGGATGAGGATGATTATGGAGAGACGGATGAAGAAATTGCGCGGATACAGTTCGAGAAAATGATGGAAGGTTTGTGAAGAAACTGATTACTCGCCTTAAACTCAAATTTTCTTTTTTTCATATATTTTTAATTGCTAGATTTTGTTCACCTGCTCTTGGAAAAAACGACACAATTAACAGATATAAAATATATGGGGGGGGGGGATACTTCTTTAAAAACTCAAAAGTTTTTTGCTTTTATTAACAAAGACAGCCCTTTGCATGGTATTTTTTTATCATGAACGTAGTTTTAACTATTTTAAGTTTTTTGCCAGTATTCAGAAGTTTTATATTGTATCACAATGGCGGTCTTGGGATTCCACATTGGAGATCTTTAACGACCATTATTTAATAATATTAATAGTAACTTGATTGGGAACCCGGCTTTGCATGGAAATTTAATCTTTACCTTTAACAGTCAACCAACTGAATTAAAACTAAAAGAACCAAAGTACGGGGTTTTTATTTTGAAAAATCATTTCACCCTCCTTATTTAGGGGTTTATTCGATGTATTGGAGCAAATGAAAGAATACGTGTGTAAACGTGTGAAAAAGGACGAAAAAACTTTATGAATGATGTTCAATTTGTTTTTCCCTAGAGCATAAAAATTATTTCCTAGATTTGAAATAAATTAAGAATATTCTTGTAGTTCTACCGAGTTTCCCAATTTAATTAAAGAAAAAACGGTGACGGGATTCCTGAGTTAAGATCGGACATACAAACAAACGGATATTACTACTTTACAGGGATTCATGTAATTCTTTTTTTGATCCCGAAAAGGATTGGGGTTGAAAGTACATTTAGGGGCTGCAAATACACTTTCTTTGTCATTGTTTACTTTGGCAAGGTTTTTGTGTGCATGTACTACATTGTGTACTGCATTTGGATGGAATTATATGGACCCCTGCTTTATATACATTCTACATGAATACTGAATACTGTGAATGTACATTATACATTTCATATTTAATTTCAGGTGTCGAGAAACTTATGAAAGAAGAAACCCCTGTCCCCTTTTATTATCCTTGTGATGAATGCGAGTATTCAGCAACCGGATTATACAATTTAAAGAGACACAAGGATACTCGTCACGTAGAAAGAAATCATAAATGTGAAGAGTGCGGATATTTTGCTAAAAGTGAAACAAATCTGAAGAATCACAAATCCCAAAAACACAAAAAAGTTGGCGATTTTAAATGTGATATTTGTGATCATCTCGTTGGGACACAGAGTGGATTAATACATCACATGAAAACTAAACATGGTGGAATTGAATATCCTTGTGATAAATGTGACTATAAAGCCTCTGATTTGAAGGGTTTGAAAAAACATCAAAAGAATAAACACAGCGGAATACAATTTCACTGTGTCGAATGTGTGTTTTCGACCAACACCGCGAGAAACCTAGATTGGCACATGGATAGAAATCATCCGATTGAATCGTCTCCCTGTGATTCTTGTGAATTAGTCGCTCCAACAAGAATAGCTTTGAGAGATCACAGGAGAATTAAACATTCAGGATTCCTGTGTGATCAATGCAGTTATGTTGCTCCCTATGAAAGTGCTCTAAAATCTCACAAAGGAATGGTCCACGAAGGAAAGCGAGTTCCTTGTGATCAGTGTGATTATACCGCAGGGTCTAAAGGAACCTTGAAACGACACATTGAGTCTACACATCAGGGTATTCGGTATCTGTGCGATCAATGCTATTTCTCCACGTCATCCGCCAAATATTTGAAGGATCACAAACTGAATAAACATGAAGGTGTAACGTATCCCTGTGATCAGTGTGAGTATAGAGGACCATGTTATAGTAATCTACAATCTCACAAACAAATCAGACATGGTGATAAAAATGCTAAATTTCTGTGCGATCAGTGCGATTATTTTGCAAATAGTAAAATTGCGCTAGGCAATCATAAACTGCGAAAACACACTGATGTAATATATACCTGTGACGTCTGTGATTATACGACAACAAGAAAAGATTTTCTAAAAAGACACAACGAGGCCAAACATGTTGGTATTCGATATCCTTGTGACCAGTGCAGCTATGAGGCTACACAGAAGGGTAATTTAAACACGCACAAGTTGAATAAGCACAAATAGAGTTGGGTTCAATTCTATTGCACAAGTTTACGTTTGACTTTTTATCTGAGCCCGCGATTTACAAGCTTTGGCTCGAGTCTCAGGCTCGACTTACGGAGTTAGGCCCATGAAAATAAAACCGTCCTTGGTTGGTTTTAGTGGAGAATAAGGCTCAATGTTGAGTCATATTCTCATCACAACCCGGAATGCGCCAATTCCAACTTTGAAAATCCGCCAAATACAATATTAAACCGGTTTTATGAACTAAAATCTGTGGAAAATTTGATGCAACTTTAGTCCGAAAGCCCGATCCGTAAATAAGGCCTAACAACAGCTTAGACCTGTATCGTATTTTCTTGAAGTTTTTAAATCGCGGGCTCTGATGTGATAATTTTACGCTTAGCTCTTAACCATATAAAAAATGACACTACATTCTACTTAAGTAATTAGACATAACGTCTACATTGCTCGGTCCTGCTTTCTCTATATGATTGAAATAAAATCAATTCTCGTTAAATCAGAAAATGTTGACTGATCAAATAGATAAAGTAATTGATATTTTAATAAACTGTTTTAATGATTGTCTGCGTGATAACGTGGAAGATATCTTGTACAAATTTTCTTTTCTTCCATGGTTTCTTGAAGAAGAAATGTCCATTTCATTTTTAAGAAACCAAAATAAAAAATAATCAATTTGAAAAAGATCATCATATAAAGCTTTTATGGGTACCATTGTGAATTGGACATGTCACATTTATATATGGAGGGTCACGGTCACTTATGACGAAGCAATGATTTTGCTGCTAAGGCTAAGCCCACATATTTGTTTTATGATTTGAGCAATTTTGAGAAATTTGATTTGGTGTGTTTGAAGTAAGAATGGCAGTTCATTATATGTATGCCAACTAGCCAACCGTACCAATTTATGTAATTATTTATCTCATCAAAATCGGCAGATAATTCAAATAAAATGGCTCTAGAACTGTTTCTTTGAATGTTTTTATATATATTGTTGTATATTGTACACATTTTGAGACTTTAGCACCATACATGTGATTGATTTCAATTTGAATTAAACTACAAATTTTCCGGTTTTTTCGGGACATTTTAAATCTTAATCGACTAGTTTTTTCACAAGAAAGGAAGTAAAAAAAATATACATTTAAGATGATCTGATGTGTAATTAAATTTTATATTTTAGTTATTTTAAATTCAAGACAATTTGATTCTAAATTTTATAAATCTTCTATAATTTCTACGGACGGACGGACGACTGACTTTTAAATTTTTATTTATTTATTTATGTAAAATTTTCTTATCGTTATGTTTTATGTAAATAATTTTAATTGTAAATAAATGTTATTTTTTCAAACTTTGATTCATCTTTTTGACACAAAAATTTAAAGTGAAATATTTGTAAACTCATGAATTTTCTGCAGTTTTAAATTTTTAATTAATTAATTTAGTTAATTTATAATTAACTAAGTTTAATTACTCATCAACAGTTATAGGTGTGCCCGTTTTGGGAATTTTAGCATTTTCCCTAGAAACAATACCTAGATCCACAGGAATTGTTTAGCTATTAACATGATGGGGCAACATCAATTCTCCATTGCGCACCTCTTTAATACACATGAATCTCTTATATTCTTTATTTCTGGTACAGCGATACAGAGCTAGGACCCGTGAACTGAAAAACAATACATCAGTCACGGGTTAAAATAAATAATAAATTAGTATTATAGTTATTCAAATAAATAAAATTAGCCAAGTTTACATTAAAATTTGCTCCAGGTGTGCTGTGATTAAATTGTAACAACAATTATGAATTGAAATAACACTTACAATGTGCTAAATGTGAATAAGTTGCGACAAATATATATAAATCAAAGTAACACTTACAAAGTTGATTAGGCCGGAGAATTTAATAGCTCTAAAGTTGGATGATTGTTACCAGCTGTCTCTTATACATAACTAGAAATAATAAGGAGAGTTTATATAAAGGCTTATCATGTGTTAGAGGAGAAAGTCACACTTTCGTCTTTAATTGTTCACAAAGATCACACGAAACTTGATCATACACCTTTATCTGCTCGAAAGCAGCAGTCCCGGTTTAGAGAAACACAGATGCTTCCGACGGGACTTCTCCGAGAGGAGGTACGGATACTTCTCCGAGAGGAGGAACGGATACTGCTCCGAGAGGAGGAACGTATACTTCTCCGAGAGGAGGTACGGATAGATGATGATTGGATCCGAATAAGGTTGAGTTAAACATCAGATCTCAATCTTGAGGACAATGATGAGATCTAAATAAGATTAAGTTAGACATTAGATCTCATCTTGTGAGCAGCTTCATATTTAATCTTCACCTTTATCTGCTTAATAGCAGCAGTCCTGGTTTAGAGAAGCAAGGAAGACGCTTCCGACAGGACTTCTCAATGTAGAAGGTGAAGACGATGGTGCCCAGCAGGGAGACACTCTGCAGGCGGTTTGAATCTGCTCTATCAGACTCTCTTTAGATTGAAGAGATCATCCTTGTCCAGGAGTACGGCGTGGGTAGATCAGAGGAGGACTTGGTCTACGAGATAAAGGAGTAACTAGTCTCGGATAAGCTTCAAAAGTTCAGAATTCTCTAGGAATGTATTTTCACCTGTTAATTCATTAGTTCATAGTTCAGGACAGGCGATGAAATACAAGAACGATCTGGATTCACTTTATATAACATCCATAAGTTTTAATGAGCTTAAATTCAAAAAAGGTGTTAGGCAGTGTTACATTTACATTTAAAAAGATGTTTTATAAACCTAGTATTGCACAACCTGGAGTACTAAGGCAGGATAACGCAGTTATTCTAGCCCATTATGGTCTGAAATATATAGCCCATTAAATATATTTTAAGATCAGAGTTCCCAAATTAAATATCAGCAGTATAAAAAAGCGGTTTAGGCTTAAGGATATAAACTTATAGGCTCAGGATTATAAATAGACCATGTACATTTAGTATAAAACTATAGTTGATCAAAAATAAAATCTCAGGTAAAACCTTGATTAAATATTTATATATGTATATAAGACGAACAAGTGTAGAGTTAGATGAGAAGATCTTCATGTGCTTCTTTAGATCACGATTTCTGGATTCAACCTGAACATCAAGATTTAAGAAAAGATCCGTAGATCTTATAATAGGTGATGGAATAGTTAGTTATTTGAACTGAGCTGAAAACTTTAGAATGGTGGATATCGGGATTAAGGCTTAATCCACTCTTTTTCTTAATATCCAGATTAAATATGGCTTGTTCTTCTCTCATTTTTATTCTTCAGATTAATTAAGAGAGCAAGATTAAGGATATTCACATTCTAAAGTTTTCAGCTCAGATTAAATCAGCTCCGCCCTCCGTCAATTCAAGAAGTGTAGAAATGCAAAAAATGTATTAAAAATTCTTTAGTAAACAGTTGTTTAGGAATAGGTTGAGGAAATAAACTATCATCATCGAAAATAAGTAATCTTATTTAGTTAATGGTTTCTACAAATATTTTCGGTAGATTTACTGAAATTTTTTTTCGAAAAGACGACATTTTAAGAATTTGAAGAAGTTCAATAATGATGAAAAAGAATTAATAGGTTCTAACATTGATTTATTGAGAAAATTTCAATCAAGAAATATTTTCCTAAACATCGAATTTTTACATTTTTTACCGTCGGTATTTCATGATTTAAGAAAAATCGATTCACAAAACGTAACCATCCAAATGGATTATATTAGTTCTAACTTCTAAATAAATGAACTGCCCGAACAAATTTCAATCTACCCTCAAGAAAAGATTTACATGGGTACCATTTACACCTATATCTGAGTAATAATGTTGGAAATAAGTTTTTTTTTCTATCCTCAAAGAAACAATTTTCGTTAATTTTTTCGGAAAAGGTTTGAAGGGTAGCTTACTGAACCAGACCCACGCAACTTTTAATGGAGGGATCCAGAAAGTCAAAATGTTGCGGACTCTAGATATTTAATTCGTGTCCGGTCCCTTACAATCTGAACACTCTTCCAGAATTGACTGGTATAATGTGAATAAATAAATGACTATTTTAAGAATTCTTGGCTTGAAAGTGTAAATAACCAAATAATTCTAAATAAACCGTGACAAGAACATATCTCTAGATTCCATTCCGATTTGATTTCTTTCTGTGACTCCCTCAGAATTTGTACATAAATGTTTTCAACAATTCTATCGGTGGATACAAGCCCAAGCAACAAATCGGGTTTGAAAATCAAAGATTATTAAATTCTCGGTAATTTTAGATATAGATCATACTCTGACTCTGATCCAACTACCCTACTAACCGGAAAACCTATAAATACGTATGACATTCCTTTATACACAGGGTATCCCACATCATATTAGTCCGAGAACGGGTCTAAATTACGATTTTCGGGGCAAATTAGAAAATTTCATTAGAATGAATCATTTTGAAAAACAACATAAGTATTATATAAGAATTTTCTTGCGGAAAATGATAAGTTTTTCGAGTATTAAGGGTTTATTTTGGTGTTAAAGATTGGAGATAATCTAATATGATATGGGACGCTCTGTACGAAATATTCCATACATATGACATACTTGAGTAACCATTTGCTTGGTAAAAATACGTATACGACAAACGTAAAAATGTGTATGTAAAAAATCTAAAAAATCCAATGAATCAGGAATTTTTAGGGTTTTCTTAAACGTAGATTTACTATTTAGGTTTGAAAAAAATCCTAACATTTCTTAATTTTTGGAATTTTTAGGTTTTACTTATATGTAAAAATACGTATTTTTAAGGCATATTCAAAGTCTGAATCCAAAATGATAAGAAGATGGCTATAATTTTGCATGCACATAGTTCCTACATATCTATCCAACTAATTTCACAAATTTCTTAAATCCATTCATAGATATCAATTATTTTATATCCAATCCAATCCAATATTCTTCTACACAAATTCACACCATCATCATACTTTCATCTGTATCCATCAAATGAAAACATCAATTTACTCCAAAATGACAGAAATTTTGAAACATTGTATTTGCCAAAATGTTTGCATTACATTTCTTGCATAACAATTCTCTTGAAAAATCATTTAACATTTTTAAATTCTAACATAAAAATGCATTTTTGTGCATGTTTCAAGATGAGATTTATAGTCTACAATGGTTTATACAACCTTAATCGTATTTTGCAAACATTCCCTTTAAAACACTTGACCCTTTCCATACTGCTTGTAAATCTGCCTGAAATGATGACAGGATGTGTTTAAGGAGTTTAAGCTTGGCAAATAATATTCAAATCATGCTTCATCATTCTTTACAGATTTAAGCAGAGAAATTCATCACACCATGACGTAAATAAAGGGGGATGTTCAGGTTTATAAATGTAAATAAAGGGGGTTTTCAGGTTTATAAATGTAAATAAAGAGGGTTTTCAGGTTTATAAAGGTAAATAAAGGGGGGGTTCAGGTTTAGAAAGGTAAATAAAGGGGGTTTTCAGGTTTATAAAGGTAAATAAAGAGGGTTTTCAGGTTTATATAGGTAAATAAAGGGGGTTTTCAGGTTTATAAATGTAAATAAAGGGGGTTTTCAGGTTTATAAAGGTAAATAAAGGGGGTTTTCAGGTTTATAAAGATAAATAAAGAGGGTTTTCAGGTTTATATAGGTAAATAAAGGGGATTTTCAGGATTATGAATGTAAATAAAGAAGGTTTGTTTAGCTTTATAAATGTAAATAAAGAGGGTTTTCAGGTTTATAAGTGTAAATAAAGGGGGTTTTTCAGGTTTATAAAGGTAAATAAAGGGGATTTTCAGGTTTATGAATGTAAATAAAGAAGGTTTTCAGGTTTATAAATGTAAATAAAGGGGGGTTCCAGGTTTATGATTGTAAATAAAGGGGGTTTTCAGGTTTATGAATGTAAATAAAGAGGTTTTCAAGTTTATAAATGTAAATAAAGAGGGTTTTAAGGTTTATAAATGTAAATAAATGGGGTTTTCAGGTTTATGAATGTAAATAAAGAAGGTTTGTTTAGGTTTATAAATGTAAATAAAGGGGGTTTTCAGGTTTATAAATGTAAATAAAGAGAGTTTTCAGGTTTATAAAGGTAAATAAAGGGGGTTTTCAGGTTTATTTAGGTAAATATAGGGGGTTTTCAGTTTTATAATGGTAAATAAAGGGGGTTTCATGTATGTAAAGGTAATGTAAGGGAGTTTTCAGCTTTATAAAGGTAAATAAAGAGGGTTTTCAGGTTTATAAAGGTAAATAAAGGGGGTTTTCAGGTTTATATAGGTAAATAAAGGGGGTTTCAGGTATATAAAAGTAAATAAAGGGGTTTTCCAGGTAAATAAAGGTAAATAAATTGGATTATTCAGCTTTAAATGTAAGGGTTTATTAAGCTTAAATAAAGGGAGCTATTAATTTATATAGGCAAAAGTAAATTATATGTTATAAATATAAAGCAAAATGTTCAAAAAAAGGTTTTGTTGTCGTTAAAACATAATAAAAGATAATCTAATATGATATGGGATGCTCTGTATAACGCCCTTTATTTAATCTGTTTAGCTTTATATATATATATATATATATATATAGCTATAAAATAATAACATTTTATACTTATGAATATATTAATAAAACACTCTTTTCATCTTTTTATAGTGTAAGTGTGTGGCATTGTGAACTAAAAGGGGAGGGATAATTAAAATTAGGTTATCTTGAATTCCTTAAATTCAAATAGATTCTATTAGAATAGATGGCAACGTAGAATTTTACAATCTCAGTACAGTTGTATTGTGACGTCACAAGCGTCAATTCAGTTTTTGTGTCCGACAAAATTATCAATGATAGTGATAATTTTAGTATAAATTAATTACTGTTCTCAAGAATTACTGTTCAAAAAGTACACAATCAATAAAATAAACTTTATATATATATATCAAAAACATGTACATTCTGATTTTAATAGGTTTACATAGGGCATAATTTATTTATGAAAAAATCGCAAATATTTGGTAAATGACACATTTTTTGATGTTTTATTTTAAAGTAAAGTAAATTCAGTAAAATAAATTCACTTAAGTTAATTCAGTAAAGTAAATTCAGTAATAGGCGCGGATCAAAAAGAGATCATAGGTATACAAAAAAGTACATTTTCACTAAAAGAATTTTTATATATATATATACTTCTGGGAAGCTTCGATACAGAGCATTTATAATTGATCAAGATAGTTCGAAAAAATGCTTTCAATAAAAGACCTTTTCATATACTTTCTGAAGGGAAAGCACCAGACTTTAATAAGGTCGATATACTTGCGCAACTATTTAAGAATGCCGCGTACCACTCACATTTTTCGAAATCCGTGAAACGTTTTCTAAAAAAAATAAAATATTATAAAATATAAACTATATAGAAATGTGGCGAAAGATAATCGATGACTATAGGTTGTAATATCTGAATGATTTGTTTGAAATTAAATTGATTTTTTTACGGTATAAGTTGTATGTTGCAATTTTCTGAATTTGTATGGGCGCTAAGTTATTCTTCGGTATGAGACGTCTTTAACAATTTTCTCCTTATAGACGCAACAGATAGAAGTGAGATTAGTAGCGATCAAAAGCGCTTTTTTTTCGCATTAAGCCTATACCCCCTTTCATTTTTCGCGAACACTCCCTTTAAAACAAATTATTTTAGACATAGAGAATAGAATATATAGAGAGGAATTTACTAGAAAAAAGTGTAAAACGGCCATTTTGTTGTACTGTTTCCATACTGCAGGTGTACTTCACATATTTATGCTATATAACCTGTTGGGCCCTGTAATATCATTTTATAGAAAATCGAAAATTATTGTTAAAAGAAAACCAAATTATGAAATAGGCTGGTTTCATAATTGACCAATGATCATTTCACATAGACTATGCCTTCCACTGTACAAACGATGATTTTCCGTTATAACTATAAATCAAATGATGTTTTTATTCACCTAATTCATTATAAAGTTTATTTAACAGCTTTAAAAATTTCGAAATTGAAATGAATAGTCTAGGGAACATACTGTATTAATGTACTCTACTGGATATAATTTGTGAACATTTACATGATTTGCACACTTTGAACTCCCTTTCAGGCTTAAAGGGACTGAAAAAATTCATACCGAGAGATTCTTTTAATTCCTCTCTATATATGCTATTCTCTATTATAACTTTATAGTGTAATGTAATGTACGATAGTACTGTACTCTAGACACAGAACGGAGAATATATATAAATAATTTATTCTCTATGACTGTAGATATTTGTTAAATACAATTTTTACAATTTGTACAATTTTTTACAAGTGTAATTTTTTTTTGACTCTTTCAACTTTTAATTTTTGCTGCCGTAGATCTAACGCAAAAATCTTGCTAAAATACAGTCAAAGAGAATAGAATATATATTAGAGTGGAATTTAGACAATCTCTCGGTATGAATTTTTTCAGTCTCTTTCAGCCTGAAAGGGAGTTTAAAGTGTAGAAATCATGTAAATGTTCACAAATTATATGCAGTAGAGCACATTAATACAATATGTTTCCTAGACTATCCATTTCAATTTCGAATTTTTTAAAGCTGTTAAATATACTTTATAAAATGAATAAGGTGAATAAAAACATCAATTGATTTATAGTTATAACGGAAAATCATCGTTTGTAAAGGGAAAGGCATAGAGTCTATGTGAAATGATAATTGGTCAATTATGAAGCCAGCCTATTTCATAATTTGGTTTTCTTTTAATATCAATTTTAGATTTTCTGTAAAATGATGTTCCAGTGCCCAAAAGGTTATATAGCGCAAATATGTGAAGTACAGAAGTACACCTGCAGTATGGAAACAGTACAACAAAATTGCCGTTTTACACTTTTTTCTAGTAAATTCCTCTCTAATATATATTCTATTCTCTTTGAATACAGTATATCTTTCATAAAATAAAATATTGAATGTTGAGTGTTGACACACGAGACTAGCTAAAGCTGAGGATGTATGTTCTGTTTGGGAATATTATAATATATTCATATATCTGTTTGGGAATATTATAATATATTTATATATCTGTTTGGGAATATTTTAATATATCTATATATCTGAATTAAGAGTCTGAATAAACAGTTAAAAAAGAAACATTTTAACATTTTTAAACATTTTAGAAATATTTATTCGTTGTAACAATTCTTCAATGCTTTTTTGCATTAACTTTTTTTTTGGGGGGGGGGGGGAAGGTAGAAAATCTGAAAAATACAGAAATAAGAAAAATGAATAAAATATATAGGAGCTAGGAGGATTGATATTAAAAGAAACATTAAGTTATTATTTTTTAAGCATGCAGTCAACTAAAACTTAAAGATACTTTTTTTCAGGAGCTAGAGCGACATATTGTGTTGTTTATGGACTATCACATTTCCTACAATGTATCGATTTCTTCTTCCTTGGATGCTTGCCAGGGTATAGTTTTATATAAAATATGTTTCTAGGCACCCTGACTAACCATGATTAGATGTTTCTTTAATTTTAATTCAATCCCGCTTTCAACTTTTTTTAAATCTTAAAACCTGCACAGTTCTGGGCTAATAAATTACAGTGATAACCAGAAAACTTCGGAATAGAAAGACGACTTTTAGACTAAATTTTTTGCTTTAAATAGTCCAATGAGCAATTTTTTGTTGCGACAAGACCCATTTATCTTAAATAGTGGTTTAATTAGTGTCCAGTAAAACTATATGCTTTGTAACAACATTAAATACATCTAAGTATTGCTATAAACTCGTCTTCATATTTTACAGTTTTCTGGTTATTACTATAGCTTTCAGTCCACTTGAAGTTTTTGAGTTTATCTCATAAAGATAAGAAGTAAAGGAATTATTTTCTTTTTCAATCATGTTTATTTTTAAAGGCGGACAAAACTTAATTAACTGATCAATATCTAATAAACTATTTTTTCTAATGATTTGCTGAAGTTTATCGGATTCGTGTCTATCCTGTGCTTTCCATTAGCCTGGTCTCTGTATGACCTGCTCTTGTATCAGGATACTCTTGAGGAAGTAAATTCCTGCTCTCATATACCTCTAAACTCTCTCCATCTGGCAGGTCAAATCAAACTTAAAGGGACTTACAGCGCGTTTTCAATTAAATTAAAGCAAATTAAAAGGAACCCTTATCACCCCCCGGCCTTCTCAAGGTTAACACTTAACACTCTAGACACTAGAACCACACCGGGGTTTTATATGGCATTTTTCTGGCGGGGGGAGGGCGACACTTTACCTCCCCCTCTGTAAATCCCCTGTATATAGATATTACAAAACACTAGAGTACTTATTGATTGTTTCATATTTAGATATGTTCGAGGATACTCCTGTTTATTATATGCTCTATCCTGTCTTCTGGTTCTGAGTGCCCTAGATGACCTAGACGACGACGACGCCCATGACAAAGAAAATCTAGAGAATTGGATGAAATAGAAAATGTGTTTAAGATTGCCTCATGCAAGTAAACTTTATTCTTAGTTCCTTATATAACTCTATTCTTAGTTCCCTACATAAATATATTCTTAGATCCTTATATAACTCTATTCTTAGTTGCCTACATAAATATATTTTTAGTTCCTTATATACGGAGAAAGGGTATAGCTTATATAATTCTATTCTTAGTTCCCTACATAAATATATTCTTAGATCCTTATATTACTCTATTCTTAGTTCCCTACATAAATATATTCTTAGTATCCTATATAACTCTATTCTTCGTTCCTTCTATAAATATATTGTTAATTCCCTATTTATCTCTATCCTTAGTTTCCTATTTATTTAGTATTGAAAAATAATCTAAATTCAACCTAAACTGGCATACATACATACAAGAATGTTTTCAATAAAACCTGTAGGTAGTTCGTTGCAGAGTACACCCTTAAATTCTAATATGTTGTCCTCACCCCCTACCCAGGGATTCTAATGTGATATTCTACTGCTAACTATTGTGCTATAAACTATAAGGAGATGAATTCTCTCAGTTGAGTTTAGATTCTACTGCAGTTAACATCTCCACTCGTGCACACCTGTTTCCTGAGCCTAGCAACCACGCTTAGATAAACCAGCATCATCTATACTGATCATCCTAACTTACAGAAGTGACGAGTGAGTGACCAGTTTTTCGCCACACGTGATAGTTTTAAGTGATTAAGTGATGTATTTAATAACTACCAACATGTGTGGAACAACAACATGTACATTTTACATAAAACAAAACAATAACCATAAAAAATAAGGATAGTAAGTAGAAAAGGAGGGAAGGGGGAAGGTTGGAGGGGGAAGGGTGGGGGATTAGTGAAAGAAGATAGACAAGAAGGAAGGGAAACAACCGTTAATACATTATAAATAATTTTGCTGATAACTTTTGCCACTGAAAGGAAATGAGATTCTTAGCCATAAAGTGTAATTTTCTAATCTTTATATCTTTGCAACCAAATGGTGTAGACCTTCGACATTTCAAAGTACGAATTCTGTCAGATCATGTACACTATCAGATTACAAAGATATAGGGATTAAAATATTTGAGTTAGTGGCAAAGACTCAATTCCTTTGATCCAATCATCTTAACAGAAAGAGTATTGCCTAAAAGTAAAAACTGCTGTAAAAGATATTATTAGATGCAATAAAATCATTTTATAACCTTTCCTTAGCATTTTTTGCTCAATTTATAAATACAAGTATTAGTTTGAATGGTAAAGTTACTGTTTGATTTTATATGCCGAATTTATAATTTTCCGATATTCCATTGGCGATTTTTTACGTAGTTACACCCTATAAACTAAGAAGCAGTTTCAATCCTATAACTTAACTTTTAGCCTGGATTTAGGATTCAGGACAAAATATTTGCAAAGAATGCGATCTATGAGGGGTCAATACATAACTGACCAGATTCAGCGAACCAGAAGGTTTTATAAGAGGGGGGTGATAAATGCGTTCAATGAGTATTAGTTTTATATTATTCTTAAATTATTTTTGGTCATTTTTTTGTCAAAAATTGTTAATATATGTTGATTTAGGAGGGGGGTGAGGCACTGGCAGTGCTGTACCATAAACTTCTACAGCAAATATTTTTTATGGGGTTCGAATGAATCCTTCATCGTGCACGCTATGTATCGATATCCAATGTGGGAATTTAAAAAATTAAGGAATAATTCCTCATCTCTATCTTCATTCATACAGCACTGGGGATCATGATACCCGAATACCTAATACAGCACTGGGGATCATGATACCCGAATACCTAATACAGCACTGGGGATCATGATACCCGAATACCTAATTGCAACATGTTTGCTCTTTACCAAATTTTTAGTAAAATAAAATAATAATTTTTTGTCAAGGTTCTTTAAAAAGATATAATTTAAATGAGATCAATTTGATTTGTATTTTACAGTTATCTTGACAATTCATTTATAGATTTATTCTGTATTCTGTATTCTGTATTCTGTACTCTACGTATTCTGTATTCTGTACTCTGTATTCTGTATTCTATATCCTGTACTCTGAGTATTCTGTATTGGGCTAAAATGTAAACACTTCTCTTTTTGTTTATTTATCAAATCTATTAATGTAGATATTCACATTATAACCAATCCTGAAATATTTAATATTTACTAAAAGTCCTTTAAGTAAATACATCGCTAACAAACCGATCTTTCGAGCCGATCCAATAATCTTTCGATCTTTCAAAAATGATCAATTCAGCAATTAATAATATTTTTGTCATCACGTGTACAATGTACAATGTACATGCAAGATCTTAAAGAAAGAATAAATATTGATAAGTTTTAAGCTCTGGTAAACTCATTACATACGTTCGATTGAAATCTTAAAAGTTTTCAATCATAATTTCTCCTTTTTGAAAAGCATTTCGGAATAACCGCAAAAATCTCGAAAAGGGAATTAAGTCTTTGCAAAAAACTTAAATTACCTAAAACCCTGTATTTTTGCAATCGGATGGTGTAAACCTTTGATATTTCAAACTTAGACTATTTGATCAAAAAGAATTCATAGTTAAAAATATGTAAGGTCTAAGACTATAGTTTGCACAGATATAGGGATAAGAAAATCAGAGTTTTTGGTGAAGACTCAATTCCTTTGTTTTTCTCATGCAATTGCGCGTATCATTGTACAATTAAAACTAGTGTTGCTACGAGATCACAAAGTTGTACCAGTAATTTGGCATAAAATTAACCTTTTCCATATCTAAATTTGAGTTCAGTGGTGGTAGTTAGATACAAATCTACATTTATACCGAACCCAACTACAGTCCAAGTTCAGAGTGTATAACCTATATTATTACAGTTACACTGTGCACATTTATCTGTCAAATATGGGCAGATTAGGTGATTGAAACTAAATGTACCCCCCTTCCCTCCCCCCCAACCTACCCACCCGATTGTTCACTGAAGACACTCCCCATATTCAGATTTCATTTTGAATGCATAATATGTAAAAATTAGAAAAAAATCTGTAAGAAAAAAAAAATTATGCTTGATTGTTTTGATATAATGATGAATTGATAGAAAACCTGTAGAAAGGTTACGAAATATTTATTTTAGAGTAATTGCTGTTGTCGCAAATTTAACTTTTTCGTCTCTTAAATTAGATGTTTCTCAACAAGGAAATAGCAAATTCCTAGAATAATAATTTCGTGGATTTTGTTCTTGCCTTTTAGAATTAATGCACACTCTTGGTCAAACTAAGTAGGTTGATCTTTAAAAATGCATTTAGATATTTCGACGCACTTTAAGGTGCTGAACCCGCCCAGGATTAAACCTTTTATTGATAAAAAATCATGTGGTAAATACTATTATTTGCAAGGATAATGTAATATNCCCCCCGCTTTGAAACAGTAAATATCAATTGATGTAAATTGTACATTGTAATGTAGTATCTTTTAAGCACATGTAAAAAAAGAAAATACTCAAATTTTTAAAAATCTTTAAATCTAGAGATTATAATCCCCTCAACCTAGATATTTTAATACCTGAACCTAGATATTCTAATCCTTCCAACCTAGATATTCTAATCCTTTCAATCTAGATATTCTAATCCTCCCAACCTAGATATTCTAATCCTTCCAAGCTAGATATTCTAATCCTTCCAACCTAGATATTCTAATCCTTCCAACCTAGATCCCTCCAAAGACTTTCGTTTGCCTCTGACGGAAATATTTACCTCCCTACAAGCCCGAGCTAATGTATCTGGTATGCTAAATGATATATACTATAGGCGAGGTTGAAATTCAGTTTACTGCATAATATGCATTTTATTTTACACCAGTGTTTCAGGGAGAGATTTTAAATAATCATTTACATAAATTTATCTTCTCAGAATAAAAGATTATGCTAGTTTTAAACGTTTAAACACTTCAACTGCAACCTAATTTTTATGTAAAATGTTATCGCACTTTTTATTTTAATATATTTTATTTTTTTCCTTACTTTTTATTCTTTCCTTGCACTTCACAATCTAATCAATCAAACCCCGTACTTACAATACCCCTCCTGAGATTTGAAGGAAAAAAATGTTCCCAATTTGGTACAATAATTTTCTTAATTTATTTTATCGTTTGTACCCATTTTTCAAGTTATTTGAAGGAATTATGATATTAAATACAAAAACAAAGAACTTGGTATATCAAATCATAGATAAGAAGAAATCAAACTCAGGATTTACA
Source organism: Eurytemora carolleeae (assembly GCF_000591075.1). Taxonomy (NCBI): domain Eukaryota; kingdom Metazoa; phylum Arthropoda; class Copepoda; order Calanoida; family Temoridae; genus Eurytemora; species Eurytemora carolleeae. The sequence goes on along the minus strand of NW_019397015.1, from coordinate 20,668 downwards.
GATCTTTTAAAAGTTTCATATGTCTCAAATGAATCCGGAAGAAGTTTTCCACAACACTGCATACTCAGTTTGACTACCTAACATAGCCGGTCACTCCCTTTAAAATCTCAGCATGAACAAAAAGTTTTTTTACAATACAAATACAATTTGTCTTCAAAAGTTAACTTTTATTGAAATTAAGAATTTTTTTGCGTATCTAAATTTCACAAGTTCTTTAAGTATTGCAGTTTTATATTAAGATAAACAAATTTTATACTATTTTACAGGTGTATTATGTACGAACCTAACAATATAAGATTAAACACCAACTCACAAAACATAATAGTTTTTTGTGAAATATTTAAAGGAATTGAGTTTTTGCCACAAACTCAAATCTTCTGATTCCAATATCTGTTAAACCAGATGGTGCAAGCCTTTGATATTTCAAACTTAGATTATTTTATCTATAAGTGTAAATAGTTTGAAATATCTAAGGTCTACGACATTGGGTTACAAAGATATAGAGATTAGAAAATCAGACTTTGTGACAAAAACTCAACTCCTTTGTACTTTTACAGTATTTATTCAAAATTCGGTGATAATGATGGACCAAACCTCTGTAGAGTAAAAAAGTAGATGTTAGTTCCACATTTATTGAAAATATATTTCGGTCTGGGTTGACCCTCGTCAGTTCTTGAGATTTTCAAATATTTTGGGGCAACCTGTTTATTTGCATTTTATTTCTTTTTTGGTAAATTAAATTTAGCCAATTACGGAGATTATAATTAGAATTGATGCAATATGATAATTAAAATTTGATTACCTATTGTCGTATTCTTATTTCAAATTTATATCTTGGCAGTTTTTGAATAAATGATAACAAAGATATTATGATAATTATCTATTTAATTCATTCTTATATATATGCACTTTATTTAACATTACCCAAAAACATATGTAAGTAGTGATCTCTGTTTGTTTAGATGTCCAATCCTAGACCCCTCTATACCGATTTGCCTTCATTTTTAATTGGGGGACTTTGTATCACATCGGGCTTAATTTATTGCCCAAGGGGTCAAAAATAAAATTTTGAAATTTTCTGAAAAGATAAATCTGCGAAATCTTTAAATGTTATTTTTCAATAGTGTACAAAGGCAAAATAATAAATGAAAAGTGGGATGCTAACCGTCCTAAATGTCTAACATATTTAATCTATCCATTTCTTTATTCTGTATGGATTTATAATTTTGATGGCTCATCCTTTTATATCCTTGCATACATTTTATACCGATCCTTTTATATCCTTGCATACATATTATACCGATCCTTTTATATCCTTGCATACATATTATACCGATCCTTTTATATCCTTGCATACATATTATACCGATCCTTTTATATCCTTGCATACATATTATACCGATCCTTTTATATCCTTGCATACATATTATACCGATCCTTTTATATCCTTGCATACATATTATACCGATCCTTTTATATCCTTGCATACATATTATACCGATCCTTTTATATCCTTGCATACATATTATACCNAGTATGGGGGGGGGGTTAGTTATATTATCATTGTCAGTGCTAGCATGTTTAATTGTTTGCGGGTTCTTTTATATCACGATTATTTCATTCAAACATTAAATATTAGACAGAGTTCTTCTTCTAAATTATAATTATAAATAGAGACTGTATAATTAAGTTCAAGTGACTCCCTCTTTTTATAAAGTGGTATAACTGATACACCCAGTACTCTTCAAACCTGTGTTTGAGTATACATGATGGGAGTTGGTTTTTTTTTATGTTATTCATCATTTTCTTAACTACATTGACTTGCAGGTTTATGTTGGAGAGAGAAGAAAGAGAGATCAGAGAAAAACAGTGATATCTTCCTCATCGTTGATCTGATAAAGGTTTAAATAGAAGTGTTGTTAATTGTACAATGTACGGTCCAGTCCATTGTACAATGTACAGTACAGTCCATTGTACAGTCCATTGTACAGTCCATTGTACAGTCCATTGTACAGTCCATTGTACAGTCCATTGTACAGTCCATTGTACAGTCCATTCCATTGTACAGTCCATTGTACAGTCCAATGTACAGTCCATTGTACAGTCCATTGTACAGTCCATTGTACAGTCCATTGTACAGTCCATTGTACATTCCATTCTACAGTCCATTGTACATTCCATTCTACAGTCCATTGTACAGTCCAATGTACACTGTACAGCCCATTGTACAGTCCATTTAAAGAATCGAGTTTCTCGCAGACTATAAGTCAGGCACTGAGCGCCACCGATTTTAGCCACTGAAGAAATATTTATAATTTTGAATAAATATTCAAATGAAAGCAGACAAGCAGAAAACTATATTCTTCCTCCTGCATTCAGAGACAAACAGACATTTTACTGTCTGGACACACACACTGACAGTGTACGTACTATGTCCGTGAAGATCAACAAACAGAGTACGTACTTGATTTTGGACAACTTATAGATTATCGGTTTATTCGAAAAAACTTTGAATTAAAACTAAAACGAAAAAAACTATAAATAAAGAACCCAACAAACAAACTCAGATGATCAAACAAACAAATTCCTAAAACTGCAAACAAACAAATTATTAAACTGCAAACAAAAAATTACTAAAACTGCAAACAAACAAATACTAAAACTGCAAACAAACAAATTATTAAACTGCAAACAAAAAATTACTAAAACTGCAAACAAACAAATTACTAAAACTGCAAACAAACAAATTCCTAAGACTGCACACAAACAAATTATTAAACTGCAAACAAACAAATTACTAAAACTGCAAACAAACAAATCTGCATGTTGAATGCGTGAGAGGAGAATATAGAAGATGAATTGAAATCTAATTATAGATAGATATATAGATAGATAGATAGATAGATAGATGGATAGATGGATAGCTAGAGGGATAGATAGATAGATAGATAGATAGATAGACAGACAGACAGATACCAAACAATTTGAAACAAATGCTCACCAAGTTATGACAAACTACTAAACCAGACCAAAAACTGAACAAAGTGGACACACATCCCTGGATTTCAGACGATGACCTAACTTCTAAGCACTAAATTCCAAGCCATATATTTAGCTAGCTGGGGTACAGTATACACCTGTGTCCAAAGTTGTTCATGTGAGTGTAAAAGTACAAAGTGTTTAAGCAATAACTTTCAACCCCAAATCTAAAAAAACACTTTAAACTTAAAATACTGAAACTGATTTAATTTCGCAACCATTTTCTTTCTTAAAAACATGTGTTTAGACTCCCCCTGTATAACTGTGAAATGCACTCCTATGCATGGAGTTTAGGAGTGCCCAGTACAGATTATTCTTGATAAAACAACACTAGAAAACAGACACACAAACAGACAGACAGACATATATGTATGTAGATATTACAGACAAACAGACAGATAAAGACATAGAGAGAGAGAGAGACATTTTGATACATAGCCAAATAGACAGTCAGATAGATACACAGACCTACACGGATATATACACAGACTAGCAGACAGATAGATACACAGACTAACAGACATATAGATATACAGACTAACAGACAGATAGATACACAGACTAACAGACAGATAGATATACAGACTGACAGACAGATAGATATACAGACCTACACTGATAGATATACAGACTGACAGACAGATAGATATACAGACTGACAGACAGATAGATATACAGACCTACACTGATANAAACAACACGGATGCAGGAATTCAGTTAGAAAAAAAAACAGAAGAAATGGAAATGAGAAAAAATGGATCAGATAAAAAGGGTAGATATAGAAGTTAAAAAGATAAATAAGGAAGAAAGGAAACAAAGGAAAGAGGAAAGTAATAAAAAAATAACTGCAGGAAGAAAGGAATGAATTATGGAAGATTAAAAATCGAAACTAAGTTAAAAAGAAATTGACAAAGGAGAGAAAGGAAGGAAAAAAGGATTGAAAAAGAAGAAAACAAATAATGAAGAAGATTGAGAATCTTAGAAACCCCAAAAAACAATTTGGGGGTAAAATTAAGTTGGTTTGAAGGAATTGAGTCTTTGCCACAAAATCAAATCCCTATATCTTTGCAACCTGATCTTTCAGATATTTTAGACTTAGATCTTTTGATCCAACAGAATTAATAGTTTGAAATATCCAAGGTGTAGGACATCGGATGCATATTATAGGGATTTTAAAGTCAGAGTTTGTGGCAAAGACTCAATTACTTTATAGATACAAGTTCAAATAATCAATCAATCAATCAATCACAACTCAAATATTTGTTTGAAAACGGTCAGTTGAATTCTTGGGTTTCAATACGAGGAAATGAAGGTATAATTTCGACCATTAAGATTCAAATCTGTAAAAAATTGACAAAAATAATACATCATATTTTATACCCCTGGCTAGGGGGGGGGGAAGGGGAGTGAGACGTTAAAAATCAACCACTCTGGAAAGGCTAAGAAATCGTGAATCCATTTTTTATGCCCCCTTTATCTCCTGGATAGTTCTTGACTTTAAAAAAATAGTTTTTGTTATATACATAGATTTATACTTTCCAGCCTTTTTAGGGTTAAAATAAGATTTAAATAATAAGACTCAATAAAACAGATTTTTTCATATCTAATAAACAATAAATGAATAAGGCTCGAAAATAATGCTTTAAAATTATTAAGCCAATCTTTTTTTCTTTTTTGATCCAATATATTTCGATATAGTTTAGTATTTTTAAGTAATGTCAATTAGGTTAATTTTTTCATTCAAATTTCGATTTTTGATTAATATTAGATTTGAATACTTTTGTTCTTATTCTAAACCCAAGATTCATAATCCCAAATCCTTAATCCCTTATCGTTAATCCTTAATCCTTAATTCTCAAACTCTGTGAAATTACTTTTAATTCACTGCATTAGTTCCGCATCTCCAGTTCTAATTTAATTTAAACATTAGTTAAAAAGTGAATAGAAATGTAAACAAAACAGCAAAAACAACGCCCAAAAATAAGGTGAGACGACAATTTTGTGTTGTAAAATTTTACGTAATTTTTTGCGATTTAACCATTATACAATATGTTATTTTTGCTATTTAACCTTTATGAGAAAAGGATTCTAAAGAGCGTCTCATATCATATTGGATTATCTTCAAGCTTTAACGTCGAAATACGCGCAGAAAATGCATAGAATGTTTGAGGCGGAATTCCCACAACCTCTATTTTTGGAGGTTTTAAAATATGTTCTCCAGTTGTTTTTGTTAAGTTTTATAAATACTTACTTACATGATACGGTTTACTGTATTTAACAAAAATAAAATTAGCAAAACCGTTGTAACGCCTGAAAAAAATATCAATAACAAAAAAAACATTTAAGCAAATGATAGAGAATAGTTTATGCATAAACGTCAAAAGCCTATGGCGAATAAAACTGCAAGTTTGCAAAGTATGAGTATAGTGCAATTTTTTGCACACTTCTCTGCTCAATAATTTGCAACATATTCTGAATGTATAAAGAGGTTTTGCGAACAAGAAACAGTCGGTGAATATATAATTTAACTTAAAATACAGCAAAGACAAGATAATTTTACGAATTCATTCCGCCCTTGAAGGTTTTCAATGACTTGCCCCTGTTTATAAAGGTTATGTCGGGGTTATAATTTTAAATGTTATTTTAAGAATAAATTATAAACCTTTTCGTCAACTTTCCAAGCACTTAAACATCATACTGTATTATTTGTGTCCGTACATTGTACATTGATTGTATCTCACAGTAACCCAGTCAGCTATGAAAATTGTTCGAAACTGGACCAACCATAAAGTGTCACAAAGCCTTGGCATTTGGGTTTACAATACTAACTCAATTATTATACATGTTTAGAACTATAAGAGCTTTTTGTTAATTTCTACAGAAGTAATTGGCAAAATTATGATTGATGTTTGCGTGTCACGGGCAGCCGTAGTACATTTAAATTTCCGAGCCGGGTCAACCTTTCCGGTCCCAGTTTGTACTGTATCACCCAGACGTTGGGTAAATAAAACAGCAGGCACTCAATAGGACTAGCCGGTGCAACAAGGTTGGCGCGGTCAGACTTTAGGTTGAATTTACTTTTACTAAAGGGTCAGAGGTGAGTGGTGTGCTCATTTTTTGGATCTGCATATTTACATACAATGGTGGGCGATTATACAAATACAATGAAGACGACTTTCGATTTCAATTTTGATTTCTTTCAAACTGTTAAACAACACGGATGCACATACACGTAAAAGTCAAGAGAAGGTTTTATTTCTAAAAGCTTCTCTTTGATTACTTACAAGCTGGCTGACATTCAAAACTTAGATAAACATTCGTCTTCATTGTACTGATACAATCGCCTACCACTGTACCAAAATTCAGTTTTTAAGTCTATTTTTATATATTCTAGAATACTTGTAATTGAGAATAGAGAAAGAAAAACTGCAATAACAAAACATTTATTTAAAACATGAAATATAAAGATTAGCGTTACAGTTTTGCAAAATCGCATTTCTTATAATTTAAAATCTATACCGGAACCCAATGCTCTCCTCTTCCTCTATTTCTATTGATGAAATCTGTAATTTATATTCTATTTGAATAGGATATTTAAACTTAACCTTGGGTTTCCACATTTTTAATGACGAGCGGTATAATTTTTCCATCAAGAATGATACCTTGACATATTTCATCAATGAAATGTCCCATGAAAAATAGTCGGTCAAACTAAAAGATGAGTCTTAACCGTGTTTTGTGAAGTTATAATTCTTTTTGTTCGAATTGCCAGAGAAGTATTGCGAATTTTTAATCTGTAATTTGCATAGCAAATATGCGTATAAACCCAGCTTTATTATAAAATCTACGCTGGTGCCAAAATCTACATTTAACGCAAAAAAGAGTATACCAAATTTGCTTGTCATATACACGATAAGGAATTTGCATATACACATACGCAAGGTTAAATTGAAACAAATTTAGTGTAGCAAAATATTTTAGAAAAATGGTTGTAAGCGTTGAGGATAGACGTAGAGGGGGGGGGGCTTAGGGGGTTATAAATTAGAACATATTTTTAGTTTAAAAGATTTCATAATAGATGTGTTGCATCCTAAAATGGAAAGACAGGCTGTAAGCAGGTTCTACCTATTATCAAATTATTAAATGGAAAGACAGGCTGTAACCAGGTTCTACCTATTATCAAATTATTGCAAAACTTCCAAATATGTCGACACATATTAAAGACTAGTTTGAAACACAATTCTCACCATTTTAGGGGCATCTATCTCACCATTTTAGGGGTTTCGGAAATAAAAGATTTTCCACGAGAAGCTGAAATGAACAAAAGAGGGTCTATTTTTCAATGGAAAATATTGAAAAATGGTGTCCCGCAGGGTGGTGTTCTTCGCCACACTCTTTCTTGGGATTTCCATTAACATATTGAGTTCTGAAACCAGTCTTTTGTGTTAATACGTGTTTAAAGATGAACAGTGGTGTATATGATGTATATGTTTAGAACAATATTCCATATTGGGCTCCTACCC